>NW_013672257.1:16799-25011 GCF_000517525.1 Limulus polyphemus
TCATAGGATTGATGCAGCACAACTTCCCGTAACTTTCTTTGTATAACCGTTTGCCAGGTCGTCACTTTCCAATCTGCAGTTTCCCATCTCCAGAGAAGAATACCATCTTCAAGCTTCAACTGGTCCCACTGTGCCCAATAGTTCTTTGTGACAGTGCCAGCAAAGTCCCTCAAACCTCTCTGAAAGCTGACCTCTTTCTGGCCTTGAAACCTGATGACTGTACCACCCTTGGTATCTCTGTGCTGGACTTCATGTAGGATTCGAATTTAAGAGCTCTGGTCATTGCATCCTGCATAGTAGAGGGGTGTGCTAGCTTTACTTGTATCTTCAGTTGTGGACTGTCCAAGGCATCTACAAACTGATCCCTCAGCAACAACTTGAGTAGGTCGGGTGGTGCAGTTGGGTAGACCTTGTGTGCCATACTTTCCAAATCCTGTGCCAGCTCTTGCAGGCTCTCCCCTTTAGCATGGACTCTCGTCCTAAGCCTAGCCCTGTAGACTTCAGACTAATTTGGGGTTCCGTACCTGAGTTCTAGAACCGCTACCAGTGCTCTATATTTGTGCCTGTCGTCTGCTGACAACTGTCCAAGTATTTCCAGTGGTTGTCTCTTCAGGCTTGTTGCCAGGTACACTGCTTTCTGCTCCTCTGTCCATCCATTCATTTCTGCCAGTAGCTCAAATTGTGCTCTATATGCTTCCCATGGTGCCTTCCCATCGACTTCCTGTGGCTTCCTTTGTACTAGATCACCCCTATTGCTGACATTCATATCTGGGATGTGACTTCTAACAGGACTGAAGATGTCTGCATTAGGGTTTAGCTGCGTGATCTGGAAGGGGCTTCCCGTTGTCTGAGGCTGATTAAGTCGATGGCTAATATATCCTCCTTGTGTAAAAGACAGTAAATCGTCCTTTAAGGTTTTTAATTCGCTTTGAACTTTACTCAACTTTTCCATTTGTGTATGCTGGCTTTCTCAACTTTTGGAGACTTTCTTCTTGTTTATTTTCTTTCTCCTCCAACCACTGCTGTAGTCTCTCTTGTTTATTTTGCTGTTCGAGCTACCACTGTTGCAGGTATTCTTGCCACTGCTGTAATCTGTCTTCTTGTTTCTTTTCTTTTTCCTCCAACCACTGCTGTAATCTCTCTTCTTGTTTCTTTTCTCGTTCTTCTTGTTTATTTTCTTTTTCCTCTAACCACTGCCGTAGTCTCTCTTGTTTATTTTGCTGTTCGAGCTGCCACTGTTGCAGGTTTTCTTGCCACTGCTATAATCTTTCTTCTTGTTTCTTTTCTTTTTCCTCCAACAGCTGCTGTAATCTCTCTTCTTGTTTCTTTTCTTTCTACTCCAACCACTGCTGTAATCTTTCTTCTTGTTTTTTTTCTCGTTCTTTTTTCCCTTTTCTTGTTTATTTTCGCGTTCTTCTTGTTTCTTTTGCCGTTGTTGTATTGCTGCCATCATCTCTGCTAAGCTGTAGTTTGATTTGCCACTTCTCGTTTCCATCTTCTTTTTTTAGTCCCACTTCTGATACCAATGTGTTATGTCTCTGGTCGTTTGTTAATTTCCCGGTATAAATTCTTCCCGAGGAACTTCAGCGATACAAGTCCTTTCTTAAATAAGACTAGTTTATTCTTTCTCAATACAACTTTGCATTACTCTTAATTTCCACAGTCACTTTAACTTAAACTCACGCTATAATTCACAACGATTCACGCACTATACTTACGGTGCTCGCTTTACTCGATTATCCGTGTCTATATCTTCAATCTCTCTATCCGCAACTATATTCTTGCCGTCACTTTATTTGCCGGCTTATATACTATAAAAGTGTACATCGCGTGTTATCGTGAATCTTCTAGATACTCATCACGTGTTACTAGCGTCACGTGACTTCCGCTGTTGTAACAAATGGAAAACACACATTTGCAATTAATGCAACTTTCATCACAGATGTTAGGCGCATTGGTTTCTATCGTTTCACTAAATTTTGGCGTTTAAACCGTAACTTTTAAAATATTAAAATTAGAAAGAAAATTGAAATAGAGCAACGAAACGCGTATTTTGGAAACTAGTAATTATTATCGTAAATGGATATTGTAATCCATGAAATTATAAAACTAATAATCTAGCGAAATAATGTTTGGAGGGGTAGAAGGCTTTCTTGAAGATTAAAAATGTAAACACGTCTAAAGGAAAGGTTGCTTGAACAAAAGTTTGGTGGAGAGTTATTTGAAAGTAATTCTTTAGTTAATTGGATGAGGTGGTGAGTGTTTATTGATAACGTAGACTTGCTATATAATTGAAGTGTCCACTATCTGGATGGTCTGTGAAGCCTTCTCTAACAGATCTAAGGTGTTCGTAAAAACGATTACCGAGTATGATGGCTGTTTCTCCAATATATAGTTTATGACACCTGCTACACTGGACACAGTAAACGACGCTTTCTAACTGGCAAGTGTAATGTCTCCTAGCTTTGAACTTGGAACTAGGGCTAGTTATTGTAGTGTTGTTTGTGTCGTACATTAGTGAGTTTCAATAGTGGAAATCTTATTGTCCTGTAGTTTCGATTGCACCGGGTGTTTCTCAACCAACGGTCTGCGGACTAGCGCCGGTCCGTGGCATCGACTTCATCCAAACAAATAGTCAAATATTGACAGAATAATCATGTATTAATCGTAATGGTTTTTGTTGTATTTACATTTTGGTGGTCCGCCACAGTTTAAGAAACAAGCTTAGCCAGCTCTTGGTATCGAAACGGTTAAGAATCGCTACACGAGGATTGGGTTGTGTCTTAAAAGGTATCATCAAAGGAAGTGCAGGAAATATATCAGAATTAGTGGGGTAGGAAACGTGTCAGAATTAGTGGGGTAGGAAATATGTCAGAATTAGTGGGGTAGGAAATGTGTCAGAATTAGTGAGGTAGGAAATATGTCAGTGTGTGTGTTTCAAAGCAAAGCCACATCGGGCTGTATCCACCGAGGAGAATCGAACCCCTGATTATAGCATTGTAAATCCGTAAATTTACTGCTGTTCTAGTGAGGGACAAATATGTCAGTATTAGTGGAGTAGGAAATACGTCAGAATTAATAGGGTAGGAAATATGTCAGAATTAGTGGGGTAGGAAATATGTCAGAATTAATAGAGTAGGAAATATGTCAGAATTAGTGGAGTAGGAAATACGTCAGGATTAATAGGGTAGGAAATGTGTCAGAATTAGTGGAGTAGGAAATACGTCAGAATTAATAGGGTAGGAAATATGTCAGAAGTAATGGAGTAGGAAATATGTCAGAATTAGTGGAGTAGGAAATATGTCAGAAGTAATGGGGTAGGAAATATGTCAGAATTAGTGGGGTAGGAAATATGTCAGAAATAGTGGGTAGGAAATATGTCAGAAGTAATGGGATAGGAAGTATGTCAGAATTAGTGGAGTAGGAAATACGTCAGAATTAATAGGGTAGGAAATATGTCAGAAGTAATGGGGTAGGAAATATGTCAGAAGTAATGGGGTAGGAAATATGTCAGAAGTAATGGAGTAGGAAATATGTCAGAATTAATGGGGTAGGAAATATGTCAGAACTAATGGGTAGGAAATATGTCAGAAGTAATGGGGTAGGAAATATGTCAGAAATAATGGGGTAGGAAATATGTTAGTGTGTGTGTTTCAAAACAAAACCTCATCGGGCTGTGTCCACCGAGGATAATTGAACTCCTGATTATAGCATTGTAAATCCGTAAATTTACTGCTGTCCCAGCTGGGGACAAATATGTCAGTATTAGTGGAGTAGGAAATAAGTAAGAATTGGTACGGTCAGTCAAGAGTAAATTGCAAAACAATGTATTAGATCTGTTACTATCCTTTTCAGGGGATGGAATATTATCGTCAAGAGGGATTGTGTAAGTGTGATTTTTGTCTTTGGGTTGAATGGTGTCGGTATGTTTTGCACTGTATATATGGTTTTGTAATTTCCATGCTTAATCTTGTGTCGTTCAGGAATGGTAGCCTTCATTTTATATAGAGATGGAAAGGATGGTAGTCTAAGTAAGAGTAACAGTCAGTGTCTCTGTAGGGTATGGTGGTTTTAAGTATGATGTGTTGGTATTATTGTCAAGAAATGTGGTACGTATATCAGACACTTGGTATTTAAAAGCTGGGTGAATTTGTTGAAAAAAAGTCGACGAACTGCTCAACTTTTAAGATGGAGGCAAGCTTTCTTACCTGTAACAACACCTAAAATCTTAAATGTTGTACATGGAATTAGTAGATGGTGGGAAGAGAATGTTTTACATGGACTTGGTAGATGGTGGGATAAATAATGTTGTACACGCACTTGGTAGATGGTGGGATAAATAATGTTGTACATGGACTTGGTAGATGATGGGATAAATAATGTTGTACAAGGACTTGGTAGATGGTGGGATAAATAATGTTGTACATGGACTTGGTAGATGGTGGGATAAATAATGTTGTACAAGGACTTGGTAGATGGTGGGATAAATAATTTGGAAAATTGGACTTGGTAGATGGTGGGATAAATAATGTTGTACATGGACTTGGTAGATGGTGGGATAAATAATGTTGTACATGGACTTGGTAGATGGTGGGAAGAGAATGTTGTACATGGACTTGGTAGATGATGGGAAGAGAATGTTGTACATGGACTTGGTAGATGGTGGGAAGAGAATGTTGTACATGGACTTGGTAGATGGTGGGAAGAGAATGTTGTTCACAGACTTGATAGATGATGGGATAAGTAAAGTGCGGTATATGAAAATATTCTTGACCTGGTAGAAAAAACCCTTATAAAAAGTAATAAAGGATAAATTAATATGTGTCTAAATCTAAACGAAAACTTGATTTTATGTTATTTTATGCCACGTTTCGGGCAGACGCTTCCCGTCAGACAGTATATGTAGTGCTACACAGAAATTAGGCTAAAAAAGAATGGTTGAAGGGTTAAAATATATAGATGCTCTAATTACACACGTTCTACGTGGAGCATGTTTACAAAAATCTTGTTTAAGGTAAAACATTGTTGAGCTGTTCTAATAACATTCACATTATCTGCAGATATTTTCCCCCAGATTCTTCTTAACTTGCTTATTTCAGGTTAAATATCAGAATCGTGTAAAGATACCATTTCAGACCTGTCTTTTGTCTGCCACAAGCCACTGCTTGATAGACCCCTTGTTCAATACCAGAATTTACCTGTTAGGCCGAGAGATGGAGACAAAAATTCACTTAAATATTATATATATATACAGAATAATGCTTTAATGTTACGGTTTAAACACGCACGACGTTTGTCACAGATTTTAGGCCTGTTGAATTTTATTACTGTTTACGAGAAAAGCCCAACAATATACCATTGAAAACGATATTTTTGTAAATATAATGCATGACGAAGGGCCCGAAACGTCACATAGAATGAAGTTTCCCTTTAGACGTTTGTTACATTTATTAGAATTGTTTCAGCTCACGTTATTGTTGAATAACAGCCAATCAAAATATACATAATTTTATTTCAAATAGTTTGTTTTTATAGACTCGCCTCGCTTTATTTTCATTTCATTTGTAATATTGTTTCAGTTAGGTTTTCCTACCCAGTCTCTAGTTTTTCTTCATCCTCTATGAGATTTAGGAAGGGCACAAGGTCGAAGCGTATATCGTTAGCTAATCCTGGATGGAAAATGTCAGAGATTTAAAAAAAAACCTGATGTAAACGTTTTCAAAGTTTGAAAGACAGAAATGATTTTGTCTGTTGTTCTCTCTCTCTCTGGATCAGAATTTAGGTCGTTTTACGACCTGGGAGGGTCAGGTTCTAGTAGTCTTCTTCCTCCCTTCTGTGCTGGTATTATGTGTTTCTAACTTCTTTGGTTTGGGTTTTGGTTGGCTGGTTTGATTTGATTTGTTGAAATTCTATTGCTACTTTCCTTTTCAG
Organism: Limulus polyphemus; assembly: GCF_000517525.1. Taxonomy (NCBI): domain Eukaryota; kingdom Metazoa; phylum Arthropoda; class Merostomata; order Xiphosura; family Limulidae; genus Limulus; species Limulus polyphemus. The sequence goes on from NW_013672257.1 coordinate 22,731, forward strand.
GGCCATGTCCGTTTATGTTTTCAAGTTATATATGTGTGTAACCTTATGTTTGCTTGGTATTTGTGTTCTGTGGATTAAGTGGTAGGAAAAGTAAGTGTGTTAATAGTGGTAGTAGTTGTTCTAGTGCTATTTTCGTGATTAGTGCGATGCAACTCTCTTCATTTTGGGGGTTATTATATTTTTCTTTCAATATGCTAAATATGTTTGTGACTGCCCCTGTTAATTTGTTTGTTAATTCCTGTATTTGATCATTGATTGGTTTAGTGTTTTTCATTTGTTCTGTTGTTTCTTCAGTTTGTATGTGGGTTTTTATTGCCTGTGCTAGTGTTTGTGTTGTTGTTTCCGTTTAGGTGTGGGTTTTTATTGTCTGTGCTAGTGTTTGTGTTGTTGTTTCCGTTTAGGTGTGGGTTTTTATTGTCTGTGCTAGTGTTTGTGTTGTTGTTTCCGTTTGGGTGTGGGTTTTTACTGCCTGTTGGTGTAGTAGATTGTTTGTTTGTGTTGGTATTCTGTTGAGGTTGTGGTGTTGGTAGCAATGGTGTTTTTCTTTGTGTACTGTTTGCTCCGTGATTTTGTGCTTGTGTTGTCTGTTGTTTAAAAATTAGTTTGTTTGTTTTGAATTTCGCACAAAGCTACACGAGGGCTATCTGCGCTAACCGTCCCTAATTTAGCAACAATAGACAAGAGGGAAGGCAGTTAGTCAACACCACCCACAGCCAACTTTTGGGCTACTCTTTTACCAACGAATAGTGGAATTGACCGTCACATTGTAACGTCCCCACGACTGAAAGGGGCGAGCATTTTTGGTGGGACGGAAATTCGAACCCGCGGCCCTTAAACTGCAAGTCGAGCGCCCTAACCACCAGGCTTTGCCAGGCTTTACTAGTAAGGTCTTACCCATTAGCCCGCCAACGGCTCAGCAGTCTTATAACGCTAAAAACGGGGTTTTGATACCCGTAATGGACACAGTACAAAGAGTCCACTGTGTGGCTTTTTGCTTAACTACAAACAAACAGACACAATAAAAAAATAATAACATATATATTGTTACGACAGCGGAAGTCACGCGACGCTGGGAGCATGCGCGCTGTAGTTTCTAGAAGGATCGTGACTTATCGGGCAACCACACGAATGTCCCAGCGTTTCCTTGACGCCCTCTTTTTTAGTATATAAGCCGGAGATAGATTGAATAGAAATAATTGATAATTGAGTCAAGCGAACAGTAGGCACCATAAGTAAAGTGTTTGAATCGCTGCGAATTATAGCGCGTGTTTATAAAAGTAGTTAAGCTAAAGTGACTGTGGAAATTCTGTTTATTGCAAAGTTGTATCGAGAAAGAATAAACTAGTTTTATTTAAGAAAGGACTTGTATCGCTGAAGTTCATCTGAAAGAATTTATACCGGAAATTAACAAACGAACAGAGACGTAACAATATATATATATATATATATATACTAGTGGTCACTAAATGTTCTTTTGATAAATTCAACATTCTTAAAGAATGTGATTCACGAGTTTCAGGGTCCGGAAAATCCCGTGACTCTTAAGCCTGATTTTTGCGTGTATTAAAAAATAGAATAGCGGGGCGCCCTCTTATCAGTGAGAATGTACAATATGACGCATTTTAACGAAACTATGGTTTCTCAGTAGTAGTAGTGTGATAAATTAATAGTTAGTTTGAATTGTATGATACCCATTTTCATCCCCAAAAAAATCACGTATATAGAAATATTTGTAAACAATAGAAACCCAAAGCATTATCACAATCTGTTTTTTAGTTGAAATATTGTTTTCAATCACACCTGTAGCTTATGTTGTTAACGTCACAAAGAGTTCAAACACCCACTACTGTACTGTTGTTGTTGTATTCACCTGAGAAGAACAATAGAAATGACGCTACTCAGATAAGTTTGGTGTTTTCAAGCTAAACAGCACCTTACTTGACATATGAAGTTATTTGATAAGTGTAATGTGAAATATTGTAATACATATGATTTCTAGTGTACTGGCTTTACAGAACGAAGTTTGTGTAAGATCAAAATGGATACGTAATAATGTTCCTGTTGAATAAAGTCAGCAGTGAAGAATTAGTGAGAGGGGCTAAAGTAAATGTATAATTATAAGGTTCAGACATAGCTAACCCTAATTTGGAACTTGAGGAAGAGAAATGTCAAATTATATAATTTCAAAGGAAAAGCAACCATACTTCAACTTTCGACATCTGTGCAGCTAATCTAACCAAATAGCAGAATCGACCGTCATATGTATATATATACTTATACT
>NW_013672257.1:25868-28653 GCF_000517525.1 Limulus polyphemus
AAACCAAATAGCAGAATCGACTCTCATATATATATATATATATATAAGCTTGTAAGGCCCCACAAATCTTAACCAAATAGCAGAATCGACTGTCATATATATATATATATATATAAGCTTGTAAGGCCCCACGAATCTTAACCAAATAGCAGAATCGACTGTCATATGTATATATACTTATACTGTCATATATATATATATATATAAGCTTATAAGGCCCCACAAATCTTAACCAAATAGCAGAATCGACTGTCATATATATATATATATATATAATGGCTCGAACCTTAGACTTTCTTATACTCAACCCACTTACCTCAAGGCCACGTGCAGCCCATAACGAAGGTACATGAAAAAAACTCTTAATGTTATTGCCATTGAATGAATGGACACACCTAACAACTGTTGTATGTCTTCTGGAAAAACTCTTGATGTTATTTTCATTGAGTGATAGAACACACCTAACAATCTGTTGTATGTCTTCTTTCCTACAGGCGTCCAATAGTCTGCCTCATATATAATTTGAACTTGAATTAAAACTTATGGATGACTAAAAAAGTAGAATCTTTCGATCTTATCGTGTTCAAATACTATGATTTTGATTTAAAGCTATTTGTAATAACTCTTAAGAGTTTTATGTTCTATTTCAGAAATAATTCTGTAGGAAACGACGTTTTCGGTAATGAGTCAACAATTAGGTGTCAGCGGAACAAATAACTCATTATTATTAATTTACTCTCTAGTATTAATATCTAGATTAACGATATTCTGTGTCTTGTGTAGTTAGAGCACCCAACAACAAAACCTTAAGTTACTGCGAATCGTGCTAACCAGATGTTCAGCAAGTGATTTAGATCTCAGATTTTAAGATCCATTCTTGCCACTATTTACACATCGTTTGTGCAAGAAAAACGAAGTTACGAACGTTTTTTAAGGCAGTCTACCAATGAAGCAGCATTTTATGTTGTCCATAATGACATCTAAATGTCAAGATAAAAAACAATGCTATTTCTTTCAAGTGTGTTTTTAAACTTACGACTGTTGTTTATTTCATTATCCTCAGATAACGGCCAACTCTCGTCTAAACAAATCTAGTATACCTGCTCTAACTAATATGGAGTTTCTTATACAACTTTATGTTATTTATGATTTACTGACAATTATTAGGGTAAAATAAAACATTCCGTTGTTATGGGCTACTACGTTTTTTGACGAGTTATAAAAATCGTGTGAGTGAACTAAGAATATTCCGTATTTTATGTGCAGCTTTACATGCACAGTTAAATGTTACCGTAAAACAGCTCTTTAGATTACATACAGAGCAAAATCATGCAATGGCTAGTAAAATCTCGTTTTTTTCCGACCGTAAAATACATACTCGAACCCAAGTCTTCAACCTTCAGATGTAACAGTCACGTTACAACACGCAGGGAATCAACATCATGTCTAAGTCTTTGTCAAATGCTTAAATCATATAAACCTAAAACTCAATCAGTTTAATTATAAGGAAGTACTCCATATTTTTTTTTTTTACTTATTAACCGTTTGTGATTGGTTGTTAAGAATTCAGCTGCTGATGAAAAGTACGACACGCTACTCTGGTTTCATTTTATTAATTTTCAATAAGGCAGTGTTTTCTCAGATTTGAGTGTTTTAAGCTCTGCATTTGACTATAAATAAAACGTTTGAAATCATTGTTTCGAAACCTAAAACTACATTAAAAACTCAATAAAATTATGAATTCGGTAAAATAAAAAATAACATGTATGTCAGCAGTGAAATATAGATATAATAACAACGAAAATAAATACTTTGAAACAGTGATATAGTCATATCTTTAACAAATTAACATGAGCCAGATATTGGAATGATTATTCAGAAAAATAAAAAAAAACAAGAAAGGAAATGACTGCATTCTGCTTTACTAAAGATAGAATTACAGGACTGTGATTTGTTCTCTCTAAAGATGCTATAGATAGAATTACAGATTATAAAGGACTGTGATTTGTTCTCTCTAATGATGCTATAGGTAGAATTACAGATTATAAAGGACTGTGATTTGTTCTCTAAAGATGCTATAGATAGAATTACAGATTATAAAGGACTGTGAATTGTTCTCTCTAAAGATGATATTGCTATAATTACAGATTATAAAGGACTGTGATTTGTTCTCCTTAAAGATGCTATAGATAGAATTACAGATTATATATGACTGCGATTTGTTCTCTCTAAAGATGCTATAGGTTGAATTATAGATTTTATATGACTGTAGTTTTTTCTCTCTAATGATGTGCTATAGACATAATTACAGATTATAAAGGACTGCCGCAGTACTTTATAATCTGTAATTCGACCTATAGCATCTTTAGAGAGAACAAATCACAGTCCTTTATAATCTGTAATTCTACCTATAGCATCTTTAGAGAGAACAAATTACAGTCATATATAGCCTATAATTCTATCTATAGCATCTTTAATTTGTTCTCTCTAAAGATGCTATGGCATAATTACATATTCTGTTTTTCCCAAACATATAGACAGAATTGCAATTTATGAAAAACTATATATTGTTTCTCTAAAATGGTTATAGAATATTTAGAACATCACATCATTCCTTCATAAAGAAGCCATTGGCTTGAACTACAGTTGATGAAGAAGATACAAGCTGGACTACAATTGATGAAGAAGCCATAGGCTGAAGTACAGTTGATGAAGAAGCGATAGGCTGAACTGCAGTTGATGAAGAAGATACAAGCTGGACTACAATTGATGAAGAAGCCATAGG
>NW_013672257.1:29653-31402 GCF_000517525.1 Limulus polyphemus
CTGAAGTACAGTGGATGAAGAAGCGATAGGCTGAACTGCAGTTGATGAAGAAGATACAAGCTGGACTACAATTGATGAAGAAGCCATAGGCTGAAGTAAAGTTGATGAAGAAGCGATAGGCTGAACTACAGTTGATGAAGAAGCCATAAGCTGGACTACAGTTGATGAAGAAGATATAAGCTAAACTACAGTTGATGAAGAAGCGATAGGCTGAACTACAGCTGATGAAGAAGCCATAGGCTGGACTACAGTTGATGAAGAAGATATAAGCTAAACTACAGTTGATGAAGAAGATATAAGCTGAACTACAGTTGATGAAGAAGATATAGGCTGAACTACAGTTGATGAAGAAGCCATAGGCTGAACTACAGTTGATGAAGAAAATATAAGCTGGACTACAGTTGATGAAGAAGCTATAGGCTGAACTACAGTTGATGAAGAAGATATAAGCCCTATGGCTTCTTCATCAATTGTAGTCCAGCTTGTATCTTCTTCATCAACTGCAGTTCAGCCTATCGCTTCTTCATCAACTGTACTTCAGCCTATGGCTTCTTCATCAATTGTAGTCCAGCTTGTATCTTCTTCATCAACTGTAGTTCAAGTCCAGATATCTTCTTCATCAACTGTAGTTCAACCTATATCTTCTTCATCAACTGTAGTTCAGCTTATATCTTCTTCATCAACTGTAGTCCAGCTTATATTTTCTTCATCAACTGTAGTTCAGCCTATGGCTTCTTCATCAACTGTAGTTCAGCTTATATCTTCTTCATCAACTGTAGTCCAGCCTATGGCTTCTTCATCAACTGTAGTTCAGCCTATCGCTTCTACATTAAATATAATTCAGCCTATGGCTTCTTCATCAACTGTAGTTCAGCCTATATCTTCTTCATCAACTGTAAGCTGAACTACAGTTGATGAAGAAGCCATAGGCTGAACTACAGTTGATGAAGAAATATAAGCTGGACTACAGTTGATGAAGAAGATATAGGCTGAACTACAGTTGATGAAGAAGATATAGGCTGAACTACAGATTATGAAGAAAATATAAGCTAAACTATAGATTATGAAAGACTGTAGGTTGTTTTCTCCAAAGAAGCTATAGGCAAAATATACAAATAAAATTAAAATTGTGAGTCGCATTTGTCGCTCAGCTTAGAAGTAGGCTTATCAATCTTTTTAATGTTAAAATATGTATATATCCGTGTTTAACATGTCAACTTTCGTATGAAGAATATACACGTTGTGTCATATGAGTAGCCTGAAGTTATTTAAATTTACATGACTGCACCATTGTACTGACGTGAGGCTCGCTTGTGATACTTATTAGTATGAATTACATTGATGTGATATCAAATGACCACAGTGATGGAGGACTTCCTGTAACTAATAAATAATAACTAATAGTAACTAATAAATTACTCTTCTAAGTCTTTCATAATGCCGGTTGTGTTATGAATTTAGTTAAAGTTAAATTGGCTGTTAAATTCGAATAATTTTAAGATGTTTTACTCAATAATGATTAGCATATTGTTTAACGAATGAACGGACCATTTCAGTCTAAGGCTAAAGAAGATAGATAGTGTCTGCTCCTTCTGCGTCCTATAGGGTTTTAATACACTAGCTTCTTTATTAATGTTACTAGTATAAAAACCATTGGTGAATGATTAACGAAAACTTTAGAATTTAACTAAAACAAATTTGTCTGTACCTCCAAAATGTACTGTTACGTATCTGCTTGTTTGACAATTT
>NW_013672257.1:32005-49468 GCF_000517525.1 Limulus polyphemus
GCTATAAATCACAGTGATTCACACATTTCACTTACGGTGCCTACTGTTCGCTTGATTCAATTATCTATCTCTTCAATAACGCTGGTTTTTCTCGCCAGGCTTATATACTAAAAAAGAGGGCGTCTAGCAAACACTCGGACCTTCGCGAGGTTCCTCAGTAATTCGAGAAACGCCATCGCGCATGCTCCCAGCGTTACCCGACTTCCGCTGTCGTAACAGTACCCACGCTTCACTTATTTCATCAGTCTCGATGTAATTCTTTAATCACTACATTTTTAGTAAAAGCTACACAGATGAAATATTATCGTGAATAAAAGTACGTGTGCACTCTGAAAGAGATTTAAATAGTACTCTTGGGCCTTTTCACTGTATTCTAGGTCAGGAAGGACAAAACATACTGCGGACACAATTTTTCAACTGCTATTTGGTAGTACTAAACGTTTATTTTTCTTTACATTTAATGGCCAAATGGGTAATATATGTGTTAAAATAAGAAAAGAATATTTATTAATTAACATATATTCGTCACTTAAAACTTTTTAAACACTGACCTATAACGTTAGTAACAGTAGGCCTATTTGTAGTCTAATTTAAGTATTAGGCCTAATAAATAGACGTAACGTAAGGCTTAGCTGAAACGCTACGTGGTAAATTTTATTTTGCTTATGGCTACAAGTCAATTTCATAAAACTTCTGAATTAAACTATTTTGCTGTTACAGCACCGAAGTTAAAAAAAAGAATATAAAAAACAAATCATACTAATAAATCAACATGAATATTGAGCATTCATCATAAACGCCATAGTTGGCCTGAAAACAATCAGGTGATAGTTTTGTTGTGTAGCGACGACGTATACTGTTGAGCATTAAACCAAAAAAAAAAAAAAAAAGGAGCGTGAAAGCGTTCTCGACAGAGTGACAAAGGGAATATGCATTTTATAGTATGTGATACTATGATAAAAAACGAAGCATATAACTGTAACGTGTATCATAACTGTTTAGCTACAGGCGATCCCTGGGTATGGATGACAAAATAATACGAATCGCTTAGCTCTTGCGTTTATCAAAAATGCTAAGTTAAAGGCGATCCCAGGGCGTCATTGTTAAATAAAAAGAGGAATTGTTTAACTTTTTTTTTCCGTTAGTAATAAAAGTTTTGCTGTAAGCGAACCCCGAGCAAAACTTCACAGAAAGTTTAATGCTTGGGTTCAGTGAGATTTCAGAAGGAACCAAGAAAGAATAACAAATGATAGTTTTATCTAGCCTGTCCAACAGCTGTTGTGAAGAAGCCAGTTGGTATTGTGAAGCAGTCAGTCTGTGAATCAATAAGTCTTGCGAGTTTTCATTCCAGCCACTTTAGTTATTTCAATCCTGCTTCGTGTTTTCAGCAAACAGAAAATCTTTCAGACTTCTTTTCACCTAGTGCTCTGTCTTTCACTTTGAATAGTAATCATTCAAGTTTAGTCCTGTCTTTTACAACCTCTTCAACTTTGCTTTTATTGCAAACTATTTCCTTCAGTATTGTAATTTTTCAAACATGGTTTTTGCTTACGTTTGTTTTTAGGCTAATGCTCAACAAAGTGTCTGAAAGTAAACTCGAAGGTCCTGTTCGAAGTATGTATTGCTGACATTTTGTAGCTTTTAGGATTGACTATGCCTACGGTGCAAATCGAGAATATTGATATAAGATGGGTTGGCATACTGAAATAACGTTGAAGTTCACCTAAGTTGAAAGATGGGTTGGCATACTGAAATAACGTTGAAGTTCACTTGTAGGCAGTTAGAGAACTTATTGAACGAAAACTGGTTATGTTTATTAAAAATCAATAACCAAAGATGCAGAATCTCTAAAATAAAGATGTCAGAAGACAAAGTAGCATACAGTTAGCAATTCCGAGAGGAGTGACAGTCTTAGGAGCAATTTAAGGGTTAGCTTAAAATTATACGAAACTCACCTATTAGAATATAACTTATTCCACTGTTTAATGAATATAGAAATTCTATAATACTTTATTCCAGAAGTGTTTCCTCATTATAATAAACATTCTGTCTATTGAAATATATAAAGATTTTGTTTAGTAATATGTTTGACTCCTTAGAATGTCTAAATAGCGACATTTAGCGATTTCCTGCTTTGTGGGTTGGTAACACTACATGTCTTCAGCTTTCAACAAATAAATTGTGATGAAAGTTCCAGGATATTACTTTACTAACAGTGAAATATTTTATATAATCATTTTATAAAGGAATAAGCAGAAGGCAGAAGTTTTGGAAAATTAATGAACAAACACATTTTCAAGTTAGTCTAAAAATGTTTGTTGGAGGAAGTTATTCAAAGGTACCTAACGACACCAACGTATTACATAACACGTTTATGTCCGATTTACATAAAAAAGTTATATTTTTGGTCCAATTCTATTCGGGAATTGTAAAAGAAAGACTACATTCTATAAGGAACTAGTTGACTTTATTAATATCGTTTTTAAATTTACAGTTCCTTTGGTTCTAAAGTTACAGTTCCCTTTGTTCTAAAGTTACAGTTCCTTTTGATCTAAAGTTACAGTTCCCTTTGTTCTAAAGTTACAGTTCCTTTTGTTCTAAATTTACAGTTCCTTTTGTTCTAAAGTTACAGTTCCTTTGGTTCTAAAGTTACAGTTCCCTTTGTTCTAAAGTTACAGTTCCTTTGGTTCTAAAGTTGCAGTTCCTTTTGATCTAAAGTTACAGTTCCTTTTGTTCTAAAGTTACAGTTCCTTTTGTTCTAAAGTTACAGTTCCTTTGGTTCTAAAGTTGCAGTTCCTTTTGATCTAAAGTTACAGTTCCTTTTGTTCTAAAGTTACAGTTCCTTTTGTTCTAAATTTACAGTTCCTTTTGATCTAAAGTTGCAGTTCCTTTTGTTCTAAAGTTACAGTTCCTTTGGTTCTAAAGTTACAGTTCCCTTTGTTCTAAAGTTACAGTTCCCTTTGTTCTAAAGTTACAGTTCCTTTGGTTCTAAAGTTACAGTTCCTTTTGTTCTAAATTTACAGTTCCTTTTGATCTAAAGTTGCAGTTCCTTTTGTTCTAAAGTTACAGTTCCTTTGGTTCTAAAGTTACAGTTCCCTTTGTTCTAAAGTTACAGTTCCCTTTGTTCTAAAGTTACAGTTCCTTTGGTTCTAAAGTTACAGTTCCTTTTGATCTAAAGTTGCAGTTCCTTTTGTTCTAAAGCACAGCTAAACTATCTGAGTTGATAAATACAAGTAAAACTATAGAGAAACAGAAATCGAATAGGTATATTTTCGGGGGGGGGATGGTTTGTATTCAAATTAAAACAAATCAGTGCTGTGACAACTCACTCCGCTGAATTTTTAATTGGTAATTGTACTTCTAGATAATATTTTAAAACGAGTTTCAAATAGTGATATCTTCAGTCTTCATCATCATCATCAGACTGCTTTCATGCAAGTTTCAGAAGGTAGTGTCCTTTAAAATGAATTTCAAAAAGTGATATCTTCAGCCTTCACCATCATCATGCTGCTTTAATGCAAGTTTCAGAAGGTAGTGTCCTTTAAAATGAGTTTCAAATAGTGATATCTTCAATCTTCGTCATCATCAGACTGCTTTCATGCAAGTTTCAGAAGGTAGTATCCTCATGATACTATAAACATTAACAAAACTATGACTATGAACTGAGTTTCAAAACGAAATATCCTCATCAACAGTATACTGGTTTGATATGAGATTCAAACTAAACCTGAACGCTTTTGGACTGAGTTTATCGAGGTGACAGATAACTAGTCACACTGTTCATAAATTCAAATACAAATAACTAAATATTGAGGCTTGTCAAGAAACTCAGTCGATGAGTTTTAGTATATCATTGTATTATAGATTTGTCACGATCGCTCAGTGATCCTAATCTTTATTTAATTATTTACAATTGTAGATATATTAGCGTTAGAAATAGTTACTTTTATTTACCCTGTGGTAGCATTTGTTATACTGTTAATTATTCACTTGCTTTTTTTTTTATTAATTTTTACCAAATTTACTTTCGGATATAATCATTACTCCACATCCAATACCAACTTGCTGTCGGTTAACGTTTGACCGTATTTGGACACAACGAACAATCCAGTATTGATCGTAAACGAAATCCAATCATTGATCCTCTAATCGCCCCACTGTTAAGTAGCCAAATCAATATAAATCACACCGATTGTAACGGTAGTGAACATTTTATCAAGTAGCTGAACCAATCATGATCTCACTCTGAACCGGAAGTGAACATGCTGAACCGGAAGTGAGAATGCTGTCAAGCAGCCTAACCAAACATGATTATATTGAGGAAGATGATAAACAATTGAGCCAATCATTATCTCACTGATCAGCACGGGCCTTTGTTGCACGCGAAAATACACACGTCATCCCTCGGCACGCCCTCAATTTAATGATAGCTTTTATAATTATCTCCTAAAACATAACAATTTGAAAGTAATGTTTTTGCGGTCAATATCAAACTTTCCATTAAACTCATTGTTTGGCAAAACAAGCTCTTACTTGCTACATGCTTTCGTTATGTTTTGTAATTTTTGGTAAAGACAATAATTTGATCCGTTTCAACATTTCGTAATAAGTATCGAGCCCCCCCCCCCCCGTAGCACAGCGATATGTCTGCGGACTTACAACGCTAGAAACCGGATTTCGATACCCGTGGTGGGCAGAGCACAGATAGCCCATTGTGTAGCTTTGTGCATAATTAAAAACAAACAAACAATGAGTATCGATGTAGTTTCATCATATGAGTAACTTGTTCAAGTCGTCGTATAATGACATCTGGGTGTGAACCAATGAGTAACTTGTTCAAGTCGTCGTATAATGACATCTGGGTGTGAACCAATGAGTAACTTCTTCAAGTCGTCGTATAATGACCTTTGGGTGTGAACCAATGAGTAATTTGTTCAAGTCGTCGTATAATGACATCTGGGTGTGAACCAATGAGTAACTTTTCAAGTCGTCGTATAATGACATCTGGGTGTGAACCAATGTTGTGATATTATTGTCTTTTATATATCTTGTTAAATTCTTAAAAAACATTACAACATCAAAACCCCGTATTTCATGTCGAACACTTTGAAAGTTTACTGACTTCTATTTACGTATCATTAAAGTTAAAAAAGGAGAATTGTAGGGTTCAAAAATCAATATCCCTGAGAAGTTTCCCGAACCTCAAGCAGTAGCCCGAGTCGACAGTAAACGTGCACGACGTGAGCAGCTAGACAAACAACATGATTCTTTTGTACAAATGGAGCGTGAAGTTATCACGTTTCGTCAAAAGGAGCATTTGATGGAACTATATAAAGGTTCTATATTAGTATCAGGTCAGCTAATGGAACGCTTCTAACAATCCAGCAGTCTTCTCACGATCCTCATGAAGACGACCTACAGTGTATCTTCGTCACGACACATGCGTGATAAGTCCAGGAACCTTATTTTGTCCTGTTCATAAGTCACGAACGAACTCAGAGAGTGAGAGTTATTACGTGAGTTTGAGTTTCTTCGTGGATCTGTTCTATCCATTCAAATTTCATAGATGCAGGGTGGCGGGAGATAAAAAAAACAAACAAACCGTAAACTACTTTTAAACTAAAGTAAACGCTTTATAAACACCTTATTACTTGCTTCCATATGACAATTAATCAGCTGAAATGTTGTCAAAGTTGTGTCTCCAAATCCTTAATGTCAGTATATTCACGATGTGGCCTCCAAATCCTTAATGTCAGTTTATTCACGATGTGACCTCCAAATCCTTAATGTCAGTATATTCACGATGTGGCCTCCAAATCATTAATTTCAGTTTATTCACGATGTGGCCTCCAAATCCTTAATGTCAGTATATTCACAATATAGCCTCCAAATCCTTAATGTCAGTATATCCACGATGTGGCCTCCAAATCTTTGTTTGTTATAGCTATTGAAGTACATATTATTGTTTCTTCTAGTTATTGAAGTACATATTCTTGTTTCTTCTAGTTATTGAAGTACATATTCTTGTTTCTTCTAGTTATTGAAGTAATATTCTTGTTTCTTCTAATTATTGAAGTACATATTCTAAACAAGAATATAAACAAGAATATGTACCTCAATAACTAGAAGAAACAAGAATACGTACTTCTAGTTGTTGAAGTACGTATTCTTGTTTCTTCTAGTTATTGAGGTACATATTCTTGTTTGTTTTAGTTATTGTAGTATACATATTTTTGTTTGTTCTAGTTATTGTAGTATACATATTCTTGTTTGTTTTAGTTATTGTAGTATACATATTTTTGTTTGTTCTAGTTATTGTAGTATACATATTCTTGTTTCTTCTAGTTATTGAAGTACACATTCTTGTTTCTTCTAGTTATTGAAGTACATATTCTTGTTTCTTCTAGTTATTGAAGTACACATTCTTGTTTCTTCTAGTTATTGAAGTACATATTCTTGTTTCTTCTAATTATTGAAGTACATATTCTTGTTTCTTCTAGTTATTGAAGTACATATTCTTGTTTTTTTAGTTATTGAAGTACATATTCTTGTTTCTTCTAGTTATGGAAGTACATATTCTTGTTTCTTCTAGTTATTGAAGTACATATTCGTTATTTTGACTGACATTATATATCATTACTATAAACATGCTCTCCTATTATCTGGTACATCTGTGGACTTAAAACAGTACCAGTATAGAGGGTCAACTTTACGTTTATATATTAAACAGTACCAGTATAGAGGGTCAACTTTACGTTTATATATTAAACAGTACCAGTATAGAGGGTCAACTTTACGTTTATATATTAAACACTACCAGTATAGAGGGTCAACTTTACGTTTATATATTAAACACTACCAGTATAGAGGGTCAACTTTACGTTTATATATTAAACAGTACCAGTATAGAGGGTCAACTTTACGTTTATATATTAAACACTACCAGTATAGAGGGTCAACTTTACGTTTATATATTAAACACTACCAGTATAGAGGGTCAACTTTACGTTTATATATTAAACACTACCAGTATAGAGGGTCAACTTTACGTTTATATATTAAACACTACCAGTATAGAGGGTCAACTTTACGTTTATATATTAAACAGTACCAGTATAGAGGGTCAACTTTACGTTTATATATTAAACACTACCAGTAAAGGGGCAACTTTTACATTTATATGTTAAACAGTATCAGTACAGGTGGTCAACTTTACGTTAATATATTAAACACTACAATGGTCATTTTTTTACGCTGATATATTAAACAGTACATAAGACACTGGAATCTACATATTTATATGTTATATAGTAAGTAAGACACTGGAATCTACATGTTTATATACTAAACAGTAAGTAAGACACTGGAATCTACATGTTTATATACTAAACAGTAAGTAAGACACTGGAATCTACAGGTTTATATATTATATAGTAAGTAAGACACTGGAATCTACATATTTATATGTTATATAGTAAGTAAGATACTGGAATCTACATGTTTATATATTATATAGTAAGTAAGACACTGGAATCTACATGTTTATATATTAAACAGTAAGTAAGACACTGGAATCTACATATTTATATATTATATAGAAAGTAAGACACTGGAATCTACATGTTTATATATTAAACAGTAAGTAAGACACTGGAATCTACATATTTATATATTATATAGTAAGTAAGACACTGGAATCTACATGTTTATATGTTATATAGTAAGTAAAACACTGGAATCTACATGTTTATATATTATATAGTAAGTAAAACACTGGAATCTACATGTTTATATATTAAACAGTAAGCAAGACACTGGAATCTACATGTTTATATATTATATAGTAAGTAAGACACTGGAATCTACATGTTTATATGTTATATAGTAAGTAAAATACTGGAATCTACATGTTTATATATTAAACAGCACATAAGACACTGGCATCTACATGTTTATATATTAAACAGCACATAAGACACTGAAATCTACATGTTTCTATATTAAACAGTAAGTAAGACACTGGAATCTACATGTTTATATGTTATATAGTAAGTAAAATACTGGAATCTACATATTTATATATTATATAGTAAGTAAGACACTGGAATCTACATGTTTATATATTATACACTAAGTAAGACACTGGAATCTACATGTTTATATCTTATACACTAAGTAAGACACTGGAATCTATATGTTTATATATTAAACAATAAGTAAGACACTGGAATCTACAGGTTTATATATTATATAGTAAGTAAGACACTGGAATCTATATGTTTATATATTATACACTAAGTAAGACACTGGAATCTACATGTTTATATATTATACACTAAGTAAGACACTGGGATCTACATGTTTATATCTTATACACTAAGTAAGACACTGGAATCTACATATTTATATATTATATAGTAAGTAAGACACTGGAATCTACATGTTTATATGTTATATAGTAAGTAAAACACTGGAATCTACATGTTTATATATTATATAGTAAGTAAAACACTTGAATCTACATGTTTATATATTATATAGTAAGTAAAACACTGGAATCTACATGTTTATATATTAAACAGTAAGCAAGACACTGGAATCTACATGTTTATATATTATATAGTAAGTAAGACACTGGAATCTACAGGTTTATATATTATATAGTAAGTAAGACACTGGAATCTACATGTTTATATATTATACACTAAGTAAGACACTGGGATCTACATGTTTATATATTATATAGTAAGTAAGACACTGGGATCTACATGTTTATATATTATACACTAAGTAAGACACTGGGATCTACATGTTTATATCTTATACACTAAGTAAGACACTGGGATCTACATGTTTATATATTAAACAATAAGTAAGACACTGGAATCTACAGGTTTATATATTATATAGTAAGTAAGACACTGGGATCTACATGTTTATATATTATACACTAAGTAAGACACTGGGATTTACATGTTTATATCTTATACACTAAGTAAGACACTGGAATCTACATGTTTATATATTAAACAATAAGTAAGACACTGGAATCTACAGGTTTATATATTATATAGTAAGTAAGACACTGGAATCTACATGTTTATATATTATACACTAAGTAAGACACTGGAATCTATATGTTTATATATTAAACAATAAGTAAGACACTGGAATCTACATATTTATATATTATATAGTAAGTAAGACACTGGAATCTACATGTTTATATCTTATACACTAAGTAAGACACCGGGATCTACATGTTTATATATTAAACAATAAGTAAGACACTGGAATCTACAGGTTTATATATTATACACTAAGTAAGACACTGGGATCTACATGTTTATATCTTATACACTAAGTAAGACACTGGAATCTACATGTTTATATATTAAACAATAAGTAAGACACTGGAATCTACAGGTTTATATATTATATAGTAAGTAAGACACTGGAATCTACATGTTTATATATTATACACTAAGTAAGACATTGGGATCTACATATTTAGATATATTCACAGATAGCGTTCGTAAATGAAGAGTTTTTTTACTATTTAAAAACGTGTAAAGTACATTAATAAATATAACTCTGGTTGATTTGATGTTACAGTCATGTTCAAGTTAAACTAGTATACGCTTAAATTTTAACCTTAGGAAAACGTGGCGTGTTCTGCATACAATAAAACGGAAAACGCTGTATATTTAATCATTTTTTTGTAGGGTGACCTAATAAATTATTTACCTTTAATAGCTTATTATTGTAGTTTTCAGGCCAAATTTAGGCTTAGTGACTTAGGCTACTGTTTTATCGTGTGTACATGAAGATGTTTATTTGAGTAAGTTAACATAGTTAGAATTGTGATAAATGATGATATCGGCTTTACTAACTGGAAGAAGTGAACTTACAATCAAAACGTTGTACTGCCAATAATGCAGAAAGGTTTTATGTGACAGTACTTCTGTTTTTAGTTCGAGAATCCAAAAATAATCCGTTTGAAAGTTCGGTACACCACTGTATCAGTAAGATAATTTTACAGGATATCACAGACTTACTAAAATACGAACCAAAAGATATTGGAAGTATATTGGAAGTTTCTGTAATATTCTGTAAAATTATCTTACTAAAATACGAACCAAAAGATATTGGAAGTTTCTGTGATATCCTGTAAAATTATCTTACTAAAATACGAACCAAAAGATATTGGAAGTTTCTGTAATATTCTGTAAAATTATCTTACTAAAATACGAACCAAAAGATATTGGAAGTTTCTGTGATATCCTGTAAAATTATCTTACTAAAATACGAACCAAAAGATATTGGAAGTTTCTGTAATATTCTGTAAAATTATCTTACTAAAATACGAACCAAAAGATATTGGAAGTTTCTGTGATATCCTGTAAAATCATCCTTTTGGTTCGTATTTTAGTAAGATAATTTTACAGGATATCACAGAAACTTCCAATATATTTTGGTTCGTATTTTAGTAAGATAATTTTACAGGATATCACAGAAACTTCCAATATATTTTGGTTCGTATTTTAGTAAGATAATTTTACAGGATATCACAGAAACTTCCAATATCTTTTGATTGGTATTTTAGTAAGATAATTTTACAGGATATCGCAGAAACTTCCAATATCTTTTGGCTCGTATTTTAGTAAGATAATTTTACAGGATATCACAGAAACTTCCAATATCTTTTGGCTCGTATTTTAGTAAGATAATTTTACAGGATATCACAGAAACTTCCAATATCTTTTGGTTCGTATTTTAGTAAGATAATTTTACAGGATATCACAGAAACTTCCAATATTTTTTGGTTCGTATTTTAGTAAGATAATTTTACAGGATATCACAGAAACTTCCAATATCTTTTGGTTCGTATTTTAGTAAGATAATTTTACAGGATATCACAGAAACTTCCAATATCTTTTGATTGGTATTTTAGTAAGATAATTTTTCAGTTTAATATTTTCTACAGAACAAAATTTGTCATTTGTCATTTGGGACCGCTTGCGCATTTTTCATTGAATCATAAGTTTTGTAAAAACCTGAAATTCAAGATATTTGTGTAAATATATCACTACAACACTCAAACGTCCAGCGTTTAAATATTTTCACATTTTAAAAAACTTCGTCAACGGTTTCCAAACATACACTCTACATGTTTCACCGTTCAAACTCATGGGTGTTTTAATTAAGTTTATTGTATCCTCTTCTTGATTGTGAAACCATCAGCATCCCACACAAAAAAATAAATCTCGTTTTACGGACGTTTTTTAACCATACCCATCAGGCAGCGAGTACATTGTTAGTTTTTTTTTTCTAAGTCTTTACTAAATCGACAAAATTTGTTTCCATATTTAAGCACTTTATAATTTTATGAATTCTATACTGAGATGACCACTGCCCATACTAGTACTTAAAATGTACATTAATCTAAAGAATCTCGGTGTTGATTTAGAAAAGTTCTGTCCAGAAAGAAAAGAGAGTAACGAGTAAATATTACTATATTTCATGCTTCAATTTTCCATTTCTGTTACATCCTCTTCCCTAAGCCCCACAATATAATTAAGCATCAAAATTAGAAACTTTGAAAACCTTAGAACAATATATTTTTTAGTCCGGCCTCATTCTGCTTTCCTAATAATCATAAATCTTTCTAAAATACTCATTCGTGCGGATAGACAAAGTGGAGAAAATGACACTCGCTCTTTATTCGAATCGTCTGAAGGGAGTCCTCGAGCTAGCACTAGTCCAAGGGCCCCAGATTGAGAACCGCCGAGCTAAGGGAAGAGTCACTCGAACAAGCAGATGCCATTTTTATCAGTTACCATGAGTTTTTAAGACTTCTAATGTACAGAGTAATCAATATTCACATAAAACACAGCTGACGCGGTTCAGTTCGTATGAAGAGATTTTCTTTTATTACTTAGAACTAATTCACTTGATCGTTTGGAAATTTCACCTTTGTTATTTCATAAGGCAGAAAGAAAACAATTTATAATTTAAGTTTTTCTGGTTATACTACAAAAACAAGCCAGTTAGTCTTCTAATACATTTTGTAATCTTAATCTTAGTTTATATATATTCTTATATTAAATACTCAAGATCTAAATACCGTAGTTTGGTTACCAACATTTTCAACTCCTTACACTTTTCCACACAGCGACATTTAGTGATCACATAACTAATATTAACATGTGTAAGATTCCGAATCATATGTCTTGTTTCATATGTACTAACATCAGTGAGTCATTAGTGACTTTATATTATTACAAGATGTTTTGAAGATACAGCTAGAAGGTGTATTATTCCACACATATATATAGCCTCGAACTAATAGAAACTACACTTCTAAGTAATTACAGAAGTATTGGAGAGAGGATATTGTTAGTAAAGCGATGAGTAACGGTTTATGAGAGACAATTTTTCCGCTGGATATTTCACGTCTGTATTCTTTAAAGCTTTACGTAAAACTCGCAGTAATTTTTTCGTTGCAGTTTGAAGCTACTGAACTGAGAAGTCTGTTGCCGTTACTGCCTTCCCCGAGGCTAAGAACTCGGTTACGTTGGACGTTACATGAAACTTGTCGAGATCAATGAGTGATGTGTTGGTTGCTCTTTGAAACAAGTACAATTCAGATTAAGAATAGAAGAGAGAGAGAGAGAAGAAAAAAAAGAGTAACCATACACACCGCTCGCTAGACTTTGACAAACAGAGCTGAAGTGTACGAGTTGTTTGTAAACCGGTCAGAAAAGAATATATCTTTGTGTGTTTAATACAATATTTTTTCGTCTGGATCTGTTTACTTCCATCTGTCTATCTATTTTGTAAATATCAGTCTGTCGCGCTGGTTTTGCGTGTCTGTCTTTCTTCGTTTATTTCTCTTTTTACTTCCACGTGTCTGTCTATATCTGTTTCTCCGTCTCTCTGATCGGTTATCTTTTTGTTTCCAGCTTTATTTATATTAATTCGAACGTTCAACTAAAAGACAAGTAATATATTAATCACTAGGTTTTGGTTTTCCCATGTGCATTAATAAATGAGTGTTCGGAAGACGTATGAGTATTATAGAACTGTGTGGTTATTTATTTCAATGTTCATATATCCTCATAAGAAGATTACACAACATAATATATAACGGTTTTTATTGCAGAGTTGTGTAGTTTGAAAACTCAACAGCGTGTTTTAAACTGCACTCCTTACTGTAAGTAGTCTGGAATAGTTTATAAGTTAAACGTTTTGTGTGATCTGTAATAACTTGAAAACACGTTCTATGACTACGATTAAAATCTAGTAATAAAAGCACAAAACTGTTAAGTTTTTCAACACTTCCAAGCATTGGATCCGGTGCTGAAGCCCAAATCCATGCCAGTTCATCGTACTTTATCCCCCATCTACCTGCTGATACATATACAGATGGTTAGACTAAGGGGGCGTGATAACATGTCGCGAGCAGGTCTCGAATTCGCAATCATCCGACTAAAAGTCCAAAGCACTATCCACTGCTTCCACGCATTGTATTTATTGAAAAATCTCTGACCTCCTTTTGTCAAAAAATAGCTAACGCTTTTATATATTAAACTCAACTGATTATTTCAATCATTTTTTTTAAATACTCACCAAAAAGTAACACTTTTAAACTCCCTTAAATAACTGTAAATTACAGAGCGAAAAACGATACCCTCAGTTTGGATCATTTCATATGATAATTATATACGTTTTAAGTTTGAGAAGGAAGTCCATATTAAAAGCCGGTCTATCTATCCTAGAGTTATATTATTAAGTCTGTTTTCACTGTAATAAAGCTACTCCTATTGTCCACAAGGACGGTAGAAGTGTACACGATAACTAACTTCAAGATGTAACAGTAGTGTATCGGATCGTAGATAATTTTTACTTAGACCACACTTCTGTGCACCTGCAAAGAGTTATTAAAGTGTGTCCCAGCTGCTTCCTTCGACGTAGAGAAGGTCATTGTTGTTGTAGGAGTTTCTTTCCTTCGTAAGATGTGACGGATATTAAACTTTTCAATATCCATGCAAATGTCTGCAGTCCGGATCTGACAATATACAATGAGGGAAACTCAGGACTGAATACCAGCTGATGAAAGAGGTCATTTGTTTCTTCATGTGCAAACACTTAACTATACGGAAACTGCCGACAGTTTAAAGTTCTCAATAGAACTGCTCTCTGCGCAGCCGCTGTAGTTTTTTATGGCATAAATCAATCTACAGTGCTATAAAACTCTGTGCATGCTCAGCTTTTCTACCATTACCTGGACTTTTAAATCAAGAACAATTTTTAAAAGAGTTCTATCTTGCAATAAGTTATCAAGAAACATCGCTAGACGCCACTGTAACATCAAACTGATTAATTTTGTTGTTGATTCTGTGGCTATCTTTACAACAATTCAAAATCAATTAGTGTATTTTAGGATGTAAATTTTATCGATCAGTTGGGTAAGTCCACTGAATCTATCAGCTTTCGGAGTAGAGTTGAATTACTCCCCACCCTCCCTCAGGTACTGAAATACTCTATTAAAATTCAGTACAGAGTGTAATAAAGGTAATTGGAAATTTACACCAAGAATGATACTAGGTATAGTTAAATATCACCACTTACACCAAGAATGATACTAGGTATAGTTAAATATCACCACTTACACCAAGAATGATACTAAGTATAGTTAAATATCACCACTTACACATAATATTTGAAAATTCAGGCTTTTTTGGAATTCGTAACTTTCGATATAAATGAACAACGTAGAAAGAATTTGTTCGCTTATTGTCTTGTGCGGCCTGCAGGACACACTGCGTGTTATTAACAGTAGTGGCCAAATCAAGACACGAGGTAGTGTCTCGTGTTGCCTGCAGGACACACTGTGGGTTATCGTGATCCCGAACGAGTGGATAACACACCAGCCTTTCTAGTAAGATGATCCAGGGTTGAATCCCGGCATTTACCATCCCACGCAGTAATTGCTATCTAATAAAATAATTAGATATAACTGACCGTGACAACGGTTGATATTCGATCCCCACATCCTTTCTTCAAACATTTTATTTCGTTGTGCTGATCTATGGGATGGAGTTTTCGGTTATCGATTATCATCATGACGAGAATTATTTAAAACTCTTTTTCGTTAGTGCCCTGCTCACTAAAAGTCCTTTGTTTTATTTTCTGTTTATAAGATTATACCTCAGAGGATCTGAATTTGTTTTGATTTTAGATTCATAATGCAGATTCAGTATTGGAAACTAGCTGAAGTACCTTGGACAGAAGTTATGTAAATTCGTGATTAATGAAAGATTATCTTAGGAGATGTTGTTTCCTTTATTTGTAATTGAAGAAAAAAAAGTCCATAATAACTGCAAAACACAAAATATGAACCCGCAAGTTTATATGTATCTCCCCATGGACCATACCAAGTTTGGTGAAGATCCATCCACACCCTGGGAAGTAGTTACACTGACATACAATAGCCAGTACTATTATATTTATATAGATATACCTTTCTTTTATCGGAGTTAACACTATACTGTTTATCATGTTGTCATTTACTGACTTCACCTTTTTATCGGCAAACACAAAATCAATGACAAAGGAAGAATGTAGTAGATGTAAGTTTGTTCAGGCTTATCTTTATCCTTCAGGCTACTGTAGTCGAGTTCCACTACCAACTTTTGAATAAATAAATATAAGTTGTGGCACAGTGCAGTTTATTACACTTGTGTTTATCAACACGAGTAACTGTCTTTCATTACACATTTCTATCCCTTATGTTTGTTTCCAAACCATATGATGGTGACATATTTCATCTGAAAAACGACGAAAGGATATTGCATTATTTTGTAACCATATTTAAGGTTTTAGCACATAATCAAAATTTCGTTCTTGATACAAATAAGGCGACATCTGGTGCGAATAGAAATAGTTTCATTAATCATGTGTTGGCATTTCTCGGTTCAGTACAGTATCTCTTGTAAATACTTTGTAAAATAATTCATCATTTTAATGATATTTTTAGTTTCATCAATTGACTTTGAAGGATTTCAACATGAAAAATAGTGTTTGGAGTGTAATAATATAATATTTAACTGTTCCTGTGATATAGTCACACATTTAACTGTATAGTATTACACTCCAAACACCATACAGCTTTTACCCACCCTATTTCTTCTAATTTGTTTCACCGAATGAATTTAAAAGCTCAACACAACGCTTCCAAAAATCGGGGACACTCAAACAGGTACTAGAACTTTCCCAGGATTCTTAGCAACACCACAGGTACCACGAACATTCTTAGAATTATTGGTAACACTACAGGTACCACGAACATTCTTAGAATTATTGGCAACACCACAGGTACCACGAACATTCTTAGAATTATTGGTAACACCACAGGTACTACGAACATTCTTAGAATTATTGGCAACACCACAGGTACCACGAACATTCTTAGAATTATTGGTAACACCACAGGTACTACAAACATTCTTAGAATTATTGGTAGCACTACAGGTACCACGAACATTCTTAGAATTATTGGCAACACCACAGGTACCACGAACATTCTTAGAATTATTGGCAACACCACAGGTACCACGAACATTCATTTTCAGCTGTTGTAAATATTATTTTCTTAAGAATAAACTTCGTGATATAGTCCCACATTTAACTGTTACTGTGGTATAGTCCCACATTTAACTGATCCTTTGATATAGTTCTTCAATAACTGGTTATGTTTATAGTGTCACTACATCTTTATCCGAGTATTTGTGACTGTTTTGAAATATGTAACACTTTTTATTTCCTCACCATACTGCATACGAGTTTTTTCTTTTTGTCGGGGGGGGGGGGGTGTTATTAAAAATCGCAAAAGTTTTAGAAATTATTTCCTTAATTAGTTGGAAATATTTTACTATAGCTAAACTATTGAACGTTACAACTGAGACGATTAATGCTTTAGTTAAACACACAAATGTTCTAACTGAGACGATTAATGTTTTAGTTAAACACACAAACGTCCTAACTGAGACGATTAATGTTTTAGTTAAACACAGAAACGTCCTAACTGAGACGATTAATGTTTTAGTTAAACACACAAATGTTCTAACTGAGACGATTAATGTTTTAGTTAAACACATAAACGTCCTAACTGAGACGATTAATGTTTTAGTTAAACACAGAAACGTCCTAACTGAGACAATTAATGTTTTAGTTAAACACACAAATGTTCTAACTGAGACGATTAATGTTTTAGTTAAACACATAAACGTCCTAACTGAGGCAATTAATGTTTTAGTTAAACACACAAATAGTTCTAACTGAGACGATTAATGTTTTAGTTAAACACAGAAACGTCCTAACTGAGGCAATTAATGTTTTAGTTAAACGCATGAACGTCTTAGCCGAGACGATTAATGTTTTAATTAAACGCATGAGCGT
>NW_013672258.1:0-20624 GCF_000517525.1 Limulus polyphemus
TCATTTAGTGAGTTGGGCAAATAAATGGCAGATGGGTTTTAATTATAATAAATGCAAGATAATGCATGTGGGTTATCATAATTTGAATTATAAGTATAATCTGGATAGGAATAACCTTAACAGTGTCATGAAAGAAAGGGACCTTGATGTAATAGTCAATCAGTCTCTAAAGTTATCCAAGCAGTGTGCTGTTGCTAATGGTAGGGCAAATAGGATTTTAGGTTGTATCTACAGAAATATTGATTACAAGTTTAAAGAGGTTATAATTTCAGGTCACTAGTTAGGCCACATTTGGAATATTGTGTTCAGTCTTGGACTCCTTACCTTAGGAAAGACATTTAATTGTTTGAAAAGGTTCAGAGAAGGGTTACTAGAATGTTTCCTGGGATGGAGGGGTTGTCATATGAGGAGAGGCTGAAATCTCTCAAATTGTTTTCTCTTGAAAAAGAAGAGTTGGGGAGATCTGAATGAGGTGTTTAAGATTGTAAAGGGAATTGATAGTGTTGATGGATCATCTTTTTTTCAGACTTAACAGTGAGAATATCAATTTTTGCAGGGTATGAGTATCTTCAGCAAAAACAATGGAATGGGCTGCCTTCGGATGTTGTGGTGGCAGTAAATTTACATGAGTTTAAGAGAAAGATAAGTATATGAATGATAAGGTTAGCTTTAAGATATTTTTTAATTAATTTATCTAATAGTTTTAGTTTAGTTTAGAGGATGGTACAGCCAAAATGGACAAATAGGTCCCTTTTTGTCCTATAACATTATGTATTCCATTTCAAAGACAATAAAAATCATCAGGATTATGTGTGGATTCAAAAGCATGAAATATGTGTTTTAACCCTGTCTAATATCTTATAAATGTAAGATCAACACTTTAGAGATAATTTTTAAAATTTTTCCTGAGATAGTTTTAAGAGTGTTGAATAAGTACATCTGGCAACAATGGGAGGTTTGCAAAATTCTGTAGAAACTTAATTGATCATTGGTACTCTGTAAGCTGTACACAACACTTAATTTTAAAGTTTATTATTTAAAAAGGTTGTATTTCGCCACATTAAGACAAGTATATTCAACTTTTATATAGTTTTAAGTATGGACATGGCGTACAACAAAAGTAAAAAATTATAGAATCGTAAGTTACACAGCGATCACTTACATAAAGTGATAAACACTAATTTAGGTACTGTTACTAAGTTTCACAGATAATTCTAGTGCTTCCACTAACCTTCAGGTTTCAGTTTCAAGTACATATAGTTTTAAACTCTACTGAAGAAAGGTTTGAATGTAATAAATAAATAAACACCCAACTAAACAAGAATCGACCACAGTTTATATCTATTTTACTTTTTTTAGTATTTGAAACCCTCTTTTAGGTAGCATCAAAATTTATTGGCCTCACTTATATAAGAGGCTTACCTCTGTAAATCATTTTAATTTAAATAAGATAAAAAAGTTTGGAAAATATTAGATATGTAAGAAGTTTCACTTGAAAACATTAAGATTTTTAAAGCTAAGACTAAACCGAGTAAAACTAAGACACTGATGGTGATTTTTTATGCTGTATTAAAAAACATTTTAATTAAAAATGAACATTATTATGTATTTGTTTTATAAGAATAGCGTTTAAAAACTTAAACACGTTTTTATTGAATTATATACATATTATAAATTAAAACTAAAGGCCTACCCTGTAAGAAGTCATTTTTCTTACGATAACGGTATAGCAAATCTGCAAATTTCCCGCTTTTAACTTTAACGCCATCTTCCGTTTTGTTACGTCCAACACAAAGCAATAACGTTAATAACAAAATTTTCATTTCAGTTTGAGTATTCCATTTCAAAGACAATAAAAAATCATCAGGGTTATGTGTGGATTCAAAAGCATGAAATATGTGTGTTTTAAACCAACAACTTTTATAAATACTAATACAACAATAGATATGAATGTCTGGTCAATTTTATGCCAGTCTAGTCTCAGAGTGCTTTGCAGAGCGAGTACGCACATGATCAGTCCTGTTTCTTCCCATCAATTTTAAAGTTATTTATAAGTTCAGAGTATACAATGTATTGTAAAATTGTACTTTATATTTCATTTAATATATATGATTTTCTAAAACCAATTTTATGCTACTAACCAGTATTACCGCTAAAATAATTTGCCTGTACTGAAATTCACTTCCGTGTGACGGTAATAATCTCGTAGCTAAATAATTAGTTGTTTGAATTGTACAAAAATATATATATATATATATATAATTAATGATTTGTGATAGCGATATAACTCTTACATAATATCGGAATTCAAAAGTTGAGTTGCCAAATTAGTACGGCAATATTTTGTTAGAAAACTAGAAAAAGGGCCGACATTTTAGAGGGCATAGGCAGTAGGCAGTAACAAGGGTTCAATATAAACATCCCTGTATCAGTGAGGTAAGCAGTGTATTAATGACTGATCAATGATTAAGTTAATTCAGAGCTAGTTAGACAGAGAGAGTTATTGCATCTATGATTAAGTTTAAAAATTTCTAAAACACGACTACAATTAAACATGTGAGTAATTTTTGAAAAACCAAAATGTTTTTTCTTTTACCTTAAAAAAAAAACTCTATCAGTTCGAGGTTATACCCCAAACATGCAAAATTAGCTCGTTATAGTTATAAAGTAAAGGATTGCTGTTATTAGCCCAAGACCATTCAGACCTCGGTCCGCAAATGATGGTCACTCTGAATATCTTTTGGCTGATCGCACGGTCTAACACTGGCGCCGCATCTTTCAAGTGCCTGCCTTATCAACTGTCGATGGTAGGTTATGTGCCTACCATGGTCGTAACGAATAACGGGGATTCAGTGTTCGATTCAGGAGAGGGAGCCTGAGAAACGGCTATCACATCCAAGGAAGGCAGCAGGCGCACAAATTACCCACTCCCAGAACAGGGAGGTATTGTCGAAAAATAACGATACAGGACTCTATCGAGGTTATCAAAACTATTTATTGTACATTTACACTTGCCTAAGATGTTAATTTTCTCCCCATCTGTTATCCAACAGAAACTATGTTTCACAACATCCTTGAATAACATATACATATGTGATAGCTTATCAATACTAAAATATCGTGAAGGATGACAAACAATAGATAAAAACAAGAGACATGATAAACCTTCAGGGAAATATTATTATTCTTTTCATAGCGTTCAGGTTATCAGAGTTTTTTATTTTTAGATTGATATACACATAATTAATTGCTAAAATACACTGATTTAATCTTTAACAAATACGACCAAATATAGTGAAAAAATATAAACTTCTAATTTCTTTACTCTTCACATTTAAAGACTAATCGTTAGATGTTCTGGTGTTCATTGAAACTTTTTGTTATCAGTTTCTTTTGACTAACTGCTGATTTATTTTCGCTTAGTGAATAACTTAGTGCATTTTAAAGTAAAATAAAAAGGGGGAAAGAATCTCAAAATTATCCTCTGTGCAGGGTGTTTTAGATGAAGGTTAAATTTACCTGATAAAATATTTTATGAATGAAAGCTATATAATATTTCATAAATTATGTTTTCAAGTAGAACACGATTCATCGAAGCATTACTCATAACACTCTATGTAATCCATGAAGGTGAGAAAGATTTTTCATAATTTGGGTGTTAACATGTTTAAATTGAAATTCTTACATTAATTGAACAGAGTTTCTCACATATTTGTTATAATATGGTGAATATAGATAAATGTTTCCCATTAAGGAACAGTTATTAATTTTCTATTGGCTATGCTCTAATAATTATAATCAAAATGAAAAAAAAAAAAAAGCTGACAGTATAACAATCGAAATATAGTACCACGGAAGAAATATTAAGGACCATCACATTACAAATTAAAATCGGACAGTATCTAAGTTGCATGAAATACTGATGAAGCACAATCATTACGACAGATAATTTAACTAATATTTTGTAGATTTCTGAGGAACTAAAATTCATCAAACCTTAAAGTGCTAAAGAAGAATATGGTTTGAATTTGAATTTTCAAGAACTTAGTGTATATTATCGAAACGTTTCTTAATTATCAATAGTTCATATTAAATAACGCTAGTGTTGAGTGATAGTCCCCTAAACCTACGTCATAACATAACAAAGATACATTATTTATAAGTTTGAATAAAATAATACTCTCCCTATAGTCGCCATAACTAATGAAAGTATAAACTGCCTAGTAACAGAAATAAACGTGTACAAAAAACTAAATTTCCAAACTTTACGATTACAGGCCATAAAAAGCCACAATATCATTACAAACAAAAAGTATCAACGTTATATATTTATGTCTTCACCTAAAAGTTTAAAACAAGTTACAAAGACATATGTGAAAAAAAATTGAGGTGCAATGTGACAATTATTCCTTTCTTTTCATCTCAAATTTAGATTATGCATTAGTGTTTATTTCTTGATGAGTAGCGTGGCCTGTAGATGTCGCTGTTCACAGTGAAGTAGTGAGAGGACTTTTCACACTGTACCTTTTGTGGCCAGTCACAAGTCAAAATCGCTTGATTGAAAAGTGTTCCTTCTGGGCACAAGAAGTCATGTTGTCTTTTGTTTAATTCACAGATGTGAAATACCTTCAATAAATAAAATTTGCAATTTCAATTATTTTAACCAAATCAGATCCAAAGTTTTAAGTATAAAGAAAATTCGACCAAATAATTTATTTATAATTATGAAACATTTATCAAATCAAATAACACAACAAAACATTTCGTTTGTTCAATATAATAAGATAAAAAGTTCTGAAAGTTGTTAATATAAAGTTATTTAACGAGAATTAATACAATCAATCTAATATATAAAAAAAAAAAATTCGGTTTGTTTGTAGTTAAGCGCAAAGCCACACAAAGGGTTATCTGTGCTGGGCCCACAACGAGTATAGAAACCCGGTATTTAGCGTTATAAGCTTTCAAACTTACGGCTCAGCAGTGGAGGGGTGGGGGGAATAAACTCGTTAAAAGTCTAAAAAGATAAACTTAGTATGCTACAAATTGTTTAATATCTCATATTTTCTGCGTTTTTTTCTCTGTTACAGCAGAGATGATTGACAAAGCTATTATTTTGATACAAAGGTTTACATATACAGTGAAGAATAACAGTTAATTAAGAACACACAGATCTAGATATAAATATGTAATTCACTTTAAATAAAAAACTGTAACTTTCTGTCTTTACCTTACATCCTGTCTCTACATCTGCATAGTAACCAGGTAGTTTGTAATCTCGACATCTGAAACTGGTAAAGCGAGATGGTAAAATGTGATGTTGACCAGCAAAGCGAACGCCAAATATTTTAAGCCGTGATCCATCCCAGTATCTTTCACCTAAGTTACTGAATGCTCCCGAAGACCCATGTTTTGGGTAAAAATGTTCATTCGCCAGATCTTCAGTGGTTATATCGCTGATGTGGGTAGCATGTTCATCAGGTGTAGTAACTGATAGAATTTCTCCCAGAATCTCTTTAGAAAATGGATGGCCTAGGTTGATTATCGACACTGGGGAAGGCACGTTTTCATAATTATGTTTTTTATCTTGTGGACTCATAATAGTTTTATCCGACTTTTCTGAAAAGTTGTCTACGTTAAGTGAGGGAATTTTGATTAATAATGAAGATACATTAGGTGAAGAATATGTTTTGGGGTGTTGGGACGGTATGACTGAACTTGAAATTGAATATTTTTCAGAAAAAGGAAAGTTTCTCCATGAGCTTGAGTGAGGAGAATTTTTCAAGGCATGAATTCGAAACTTTGATGTGTGTCCTTGGTTTTTTCTTTCCAGGTTGTTTGTTCGACGAGCATTTTGCAATAAATCTTTTAAAACCTTTTCCAAAGAGACGGATATTTCCTGTAATTTTTCGGAAGAATAGGAATTGGATGAATGAGGTTCTTCTAAGACGTAAGCTGGAATTTTATTTCGACCTGTATAAGGCTTAACGTTTTCTTGTTTTTCATGATTAAGTTCTTTGTTCACAAAAAGTTCTTGTTGATTCATACTTGACCAGTCGTTACCATTGTGCCTATTATTCTTCAGCAAGTTTTTAAGATTTTCAATCAAGCTACTTGGAACTTGTAAATCTTCATAACCATCTTCCAGGTGATCAGTAGATGCATGGTTTGTCTCTCTCAGTCTTCTACTACGGTGTTTTATTGTTGAGTAAGTCTCAATCTGGTAAGGCTTAGATTCAATTTCTAGTAAATCAGAAAACTGAGTGTTAGGATTGTGCTCTAGCTTATTGGTCTTTGGGCTATTCGAATTTTTAAAATGCAGGGAAAGTTTTGGTTGTCTCAGATTCTTGTTTTTCTTACTGTCAGACATCTGAAAATGTGGCTTAAGCATGGGCCTCCAAGATTCCTCATCTGGTTGTTGTTTCTACAGGTGTTCAAAAATGATTTACAATTAATAAAACTTGTCCTTGTTCTACAAAACAAACTTTGTCCTAAATCTTGTATTTTAA
The DNA here is from genome assembly GCF_000517525.1 of Limulus polyphemus. Lineage (NCBI taxonomy): Eukaryota > Metazoa > Arthropoda > Merostomata > Xiphosura > Limulidae > Limulus > Limulus polyphemus. The sequence goes on from NW_013672258.1 coordinate 6,507, forward strand.
TACGTGCAATCTACTTAGGCCTTTCAATTTTTATTTGCACACTATTGTTGAATTGACTTTGAAACACAAATACCTCTTTAGTGAGGCTAACTACGTTTAACATTTCAATATTACTCAATTTTAACTCTTTTGATTACAATTTATTGAAATAAGGCCCAATTTGATTTTTCACGGAAAGGAAGCTTAGAATAAACTTTTCAAGAAATCAATGTTTTTTAAAAAGGGCATGGTGTTTGTTAGAAAACTAACTTGCGTTAATCGCACCATGATCTTTGCTAAAAAAATCAACTGATGTTAACTGTGCCATGGTGTTAATGTTTCATGATCCTTGTTAGAAAGCAAATTATTGTTAATCGCGCCATGATCTTTGTTAAAAAGTCAACTAATGTTAACTGTGCCATGGTTTTTATTAGAAAACTACATAGTGTTAACCGTGCCATGGTGTTTGTAAGAAAACTAACTAATATTAACTGTGACATAGTCCTTGTTAGAAAGTCAATTAGTGTTAACTTTAACATAGTACTTGTTAGAAAGTCAACTACTGTGGCTTGTTTTGTGTTTTTTTTGTTTGTTTTTTGGATTTCGCGCAAAGCCACACTAGGGATATCTGCGCTAGCCGTCCCTAATTTAGCAGTGTAAGACTAGAGGGAAGGCAGCTAGTCATCACCACCCACCGCCAACTCTTGGGCTACTCTTTTACCAACGAATAGTGGGATTGACCGTCACATTATAACGCCCCCACGGCTGAAAGGGCGAGCATGTTCGGTGTGACGGGGACTCGAACCCGCGACCCTCAGATTGCGAGTCGACCGCCTTAACTACTGTGGCATGATTCTTGTTAGAAATTGAGCTAGTATTAACCGTACAAAGATCCATTCTGATTCACTCCTGCTATGATGGGTATCTGATAGTTTTTACATTACATGAATTATTAAAAGTTAATAAATAAACAAAGACACTCACCTTTGCTTGTAATGTTACGGCAAGGAAAAGGCCTGAAATAAAATAGTCGTACAGTGAAACATTGGATAATAATGTATTTGTAAACTGTTTGTTATCTATATACACGTTTTACAAAAATTAATCATAGCACAATAAAATTCACATTTACATCTTGTAAGCATTAGCCAAAAGGATTCAATATATAATTGTGGTAGATATATCGTACATCTTATATTATTATTTATGGCAGATATATGGTACATCTTTCATTATTATTTATGGCAGATATATGGTACATAATATATTATTATTTATGGCAGATACAGTACAGTACAAAAGTATTAGGATAAAGTCAAAAATTAGATTTCAAGCTACTTCCAATGAACAATTTTATTAATATTCATATTTAATACAACAGGAACTCAGTGTAAGTGCTTGAGTTCAGCAAACAGTTAATATTTTCTGTTTCCCCCTTTTGCTTTAATAACTGCAGACAGTCTTTCGGGCATCGTTGCAACATATTTAATCAAGGTGTCCTTTGGAATTTTACTCCAAATGTCTCTAATACACTCTAATACACGAGTATTTGGGGTCATTATCTTCTTGGTAGTAGAATCCTTTACGACTAATACGCAAACCACTGGGTATATCATGACGGATCTGATGGTACTTGCGCTGGTCCATTATTCCATCTATTTTGCAAATATCTCCTGTCGCCGCAGCATAAAAACACCCCAAACCATCACACTGCCTCCCCCATGCTTCATGGTAGGTGCTATGCATTGAGGTAAGTATATTTCACCTTTCTTCTGCCGGACGTACAACCTACGCTATGAACCAAATATTTCAAAATTGGACATAACACCCTTTCCAATCATCAACAGTCCAGTTTTTGTACTTTTTAGCAAATTTCAGTCTCTTGACAATATTTGGAGATCGAAGTAAAGGTTTTTTTAACTGCTACACGACCAAATATTCCATTCTCGTTGAGTCATCTTGATACTGTAGATCTGGACACTTTTCTATCTGTCGTTTATCTCATGCTTGATATCAGTGGCAGTCTTCCTTCTGTCCCAAAGGCTGCATGAACGAAGATACTTAACATCAATATCATTGAGTTTAGGTGTTCTGCCTCTTCCTTTCCTATTTTCATGATTACCTGTCTCGGTCTCACGATCTTGGGTGTACTTGACAGTGTTTGGAGAATATTTCAAGCCTGCAGCAATTTGTCGAGAGTCCAACCAGCATCACGTAAAACTTTTATACGAACTCTCTTCTCTACTTACAATTCTCTACGCTTTTGGGGTCGTGGCATGACAAAATAACTTAACATATAGTGTTAAACACTGTTTTTATCAAGGTTTATTTGTGGAGAGTAACCAAATTGATGTCTTTTAGCATATACCGGTACCATATGCTAGCTCCTTGTTAGCTTCTTTCTATAGAGTTAAGACACTGCATGAGGTACCATGACAGTTATTTCTGGTCCTAAATTTGATCAGTATGTTCACTCAAGCAGAACACTCATGACATGTCCTTGGTACAAGTATATGGGAATTCTGAAGAATGATAAGTATTCTCACCCTGGTTCATTCAGTTGTCAACAGGGATCAGTGAAGCATTACCATAGTGTTGAAGTTTACATTCTGTAATGGCATGGAAAAATTAGCTACATAAAATGGAAAAAAATGACAAAAATATGATCTTGTCCTGACACCTTTGCACCGTACTGTATGTGGTATATCTTATTTTGTATTATTTATGGCAAATATATTGTATATTTTTATAAATTTTAACTAATTTTTATAATGTTAGTAATACTGAATGTGTTAAATACTTTGAAAATATTATATCCAAGCTACTTCAAGGAGGTTAGGTTTCATTATATATATAGATATATATTACTTGTGTTTATTTATTTACAAAGAACTAACAACAATTGATAACTGGTTGATAATGCGAAGAAAAATTCTTTATGAATGGTTTGGTTTTTGTTCAGCTACACGATGGGCCATCCGTGTTCTGTCCATAACGGGCATCCAAACACGAATTTTAACGTCGTAAGCCTGAAGGTTTACCCCTGAGCTAGTGGGGAGGGGGGGGGGCGTTATCAATGACAGTATATGATTACAGCAATAAATATAGAATTCTGAAGAGAAGTAAGAAACGGAAACTTACCCAGTATGCACAAAGGAATAAAGCAACGCATGATGGGAATTTTTTCCACTGAAGATGTTGTAAGAGAAATAAATCGTGCTATAAGAAATAAGAACTTCATCAAAGAAATATTCACAGTTAAACACTGCGCGTAATGTTACAAACGTCCAAGAGAAATTTCAAACTGGAGATTAGTTTCGTGAAACTAGCAAATTTAAGTAATGCCGTTTCTTTTGGAAAAACTAATATCAAACTGTAACGAACGATTGAAAATATAACTACCATATCAAAAATAAACAAAGACTATAATAAAAATAAGTAAACTTAAAATTCACTCGTTCTATTTCTCGTCATCTTATTTACCTATTTCAATAGTAAATAAATGTCGTATATCTATGATGGTACTGTATGTTGCAGATAATTTTTTTTTGTTTCAAATAAACTCTAACGGCAAATAACACCGAATATAAACCCTTATTAATCCTGGTACAATCTGTAAATGTAAGTATACTTGAGTATCAGAATGACTTACAGCTTTCTGGGCTCCTCACTGGCGGAATAAAAGTAAGCAGTAAATGGATTAACTCTGTTTCATTAGGTTAAGTCTGAATTCGAAAAACGCGCGTGTTTTATATCTTCATACACCTGAGCAACCTCTCTTTGAAATGGGTCTTCGGGTCACTCACTAACTAGTGACTAATGAGCACGCACCGATGGTACACACAGAGTCATCAATAGAGATCCGTTTTAATGATATAAACGCACGCTCAAGCCAAGTATATCCATAGTTTTTAGATGTATATCTTTAATGTTTTGTCTCTACCAATTGTTTTTCTTACCTATTGTGATGTTGTTTTTCATTTTCGTTTCCTGCCAACTTTTAATTGTATACTGATCTGCCTGAACTGGTCAGAAAGGGACTCTTATAAACAAAAAGTAAAACATCATTCCAACTGGTTCCATTCAAAGTGTGATATCGGACAACTTTCTATAGCATCTGACGAACTGGGCTAGATAGAAGGAACTGTTCTTACTTTCATCTAATTGTAAAAGAATTAGGCTTCAGGAAATGGACTTTACGTGATAGATCCTCTTACACCACACCTTCTTCGTACAGTTTTTACTGTGATGCACACGTAGAACCATTAGTTATTGGCAGGTGTTGAATAGCTTTTAAGACTGACCTTTGGTTCTATTCATAGCACTAGAAACTAATGGTTATACTTAAAGAGATCGCTATCACAATGTTGGTATTGAAATAGAACTATTTCTGTATGTAAATAAATTCATTGTTGTCAATAGTGGTTCTAATAAGATTTTATTTCATCCATCTATAACGTTTGTGTTTTTGTGTGCTTTTTTTTTTCAAATATGGTGGTTTCGATATGTTTTTCTTATGTCATGACATTTCAAATTTTAAATGTTAATATTATATAACCTCTCTCCCCCACCTGCTAAATTCAAATGTAAGCTCGAGGGCTCATAATGCTAAAAGTGGAGTTTGATCCCTGCGATTGGCAGTGTGCATATAGACCATTATGAAACTTTGCGGTTAGAAACGTACAGCAGAAAAACAAATTTGGAACTTATTTTTGTACTTTTTAGTCCATAATCTCCATGTGCTTGAAAAGTTGTTCATGAAATAACAGCTAGTATTAATTTATAGGGACCACAGTAAATATTGGAGTAGAGAATTTATTCGACAAGTGAAATATAATATATATATATATGCAAAATATAAGTGCAATATCTGTACTAGCTTGGGTTTCTGTTATCTGTTTACAGAGACATTTTTACCTTTAATAAACAAATGTAAAAATTTCATGTGACTAGTTCCTAACTCTTTTTATGTTTCTATCTTTACTTTCTATATTTTTAATTAAACGGAACTACATAATTTTAGCTTTTATTTTATCAGAAAACATAGTTGAAATATGTAACGTTAATCCTTAAAATTACTTAATATGATGAAATATGTGAACCCTGCCGGTAGTTAACGGTATAAAAACATGTTTTTGATATGTTTTTACTTGTTACAAAACTCAGTGTACCATATGTTCAGTGAAATCACTCATTTTCTATGTAAAAATACATGAGGGATCTCGGCAGTAAATAGTAGGACTAATTCCAATACTGACGATATGTTTTGTTTAACTTTTTGTGTGAATCCACATGTTGTTAGGGCTCTGTAAGTAAAAAATTCGTGACGCTACAATTATTTATTTTTTTACTTAAATAGGTTTTAAAAAATGGCTTTAGAAAATCGACTTGGGTTAATAGCATAGCCAACTCAGTGGCTTATACATAATACTTTGTTGAAACGATAAACGAGTCTGTCAGTTTCTCTGAAATAAATTTTCTGTTATGAAGATAAAAGTAAAAATAAAAAACACTAATTAATGCATAAGAGAACCTCATTTCAGTAAAAAAACGGTAAGTCTGAAGCCTTATAACGCTAAAACAGGGTTTCGATATCCGTGGTAGGCACTGCACAGATAGCCCATTGTGTAGCTTGGCATTTAACAATAAACAAACAAACAAAATTTCATGAAATCATATAGGGGAGAGGTTAGTCTCTTAGCCCCTGGATTTGTTTTTCAACACTGTTAAAACAAGCCATCACTGTAATGGTAGGTTCTAATAACATGTTAATTTTTTCCCTTTGAAAATATATGTTTCATAAGAACCGAGCCTGGCGTAGCTTGGTGGTTAAGGCGCTCGACTCGCAATCTTGAGGTCGCGGGTTCGAATCCCAGTCACCGAACATGTCGCCCTTTCAGCCTTGGGGACGTGTTATAATATGCGGTCAATCCCCTGTTCGTTGGTGAAAGAGTACAACCACTCAGCAACACCTGCCAAACAACAGAACTGTTTGTTTGGTTTGAATCTTCACGCAAAGCTACACGAGGGCTATCTGCGCTAGCCGTCCCTAATTTAGCAGTGTAAGACTAGAGGGAAAGCAGCTAGTCATCACCGCCAACTCTTGGGCTACTCTTTTACCAGCGAATAGTGGGATTGATCGTCACATTATAATGCCCTCACGGCTGAAAGGGCGAGCACGTTTGGTATGATGGGGATTCGAACCCACGACCCTCAGATTGCGAGTCGAGCGCCCTAACCACCTGGCCATGCCGGGCCGCAACAGAATTGACTGCTAGGATTTGTTTATTTATTACTTGATAGTACTATTCTTTATTTTTTATAAAATTATTGTTGTTGTTTTTTTAAATACGTTTTGATCTAGGATTTAACGTGCGATCCGCTTTAGATGACCTACATAGTACTGTAAGTATTTTGTTTGTCGTTTTATTGTTCATAATTCTTAGGTCGAGTTGAAAACCTACATTATAATATTTTCTAAAAAGACACAAACAAATTTCTGTTTTAAACTTTCATAAACCTATAACGTAGATAACGTTTGGTATAGTGGAATAAACAACATTTGCTAAAGTGGAATAGACAACGTCTAGTAAAGTGAAGAAGACAACGTTTGGTAAAGTGGAGTAGACAACGTCTGGTAGAGTGAAGAAGACAACGTTTGGTAAAGTGGAGTAGACAACGTCTGGTAATATGAAGAAGACAACGTTTGTTAAAGTGAAGTAGATAACGTTTGGTAAAGTGGAGTAGACAACGTTTGGTAAAGTGGAGTAAACAACGTTTGTTAAAGTGGAGTAGACAACGTTTGGTAAAGTGGAGTAGACAACGTCTGGCAAAGTGGAATAAACAACGTTTGTTAAAGGGTAGTAGACAACGTTTATGAAAGTGGAGTAGACAATGTTTGGTAAAGTGTAGTAGATAACGTTTGTTAAAGTGGATTAGACAACGTTTGGTAAAGTGGAGTAAACAACGTCTGGTAAAGTGAAGAAAACAACGTTTGTTAAAGTGAAGTAGACAACGTTTGTTCAAGTGAAGTAGATAACGTTTGGTAAAGTGGAATAAACAACGTTTGGTAAAGTGGAGTAGACAATGTTTGGTAAAGTGGAGTAGACAACGTTTGTTAAAGTGGAGTAGACAACGTTTGTTAAAGTGGAGTAGACAACGTTTGTTAAAGTGAAGTAGATAACGTTTGGTAAAGTGGAATAAACAACGTTTGGTAAAGTGGAATAAACAACATTTGTTAAAGTGGAGTAAACAACGTTTGGTAAAGTGGAGTAGACAACGTTTGTTAAAGTGGAGTAGATAACGTTTGTTAAAGTGGAGTAGACAACGTTTGGTAAAGTGGAGTAGACAACGTTTGTTAAAGTGGAGTAGATAACGTTTGTTAAAGTGGAGTAGACAACGTTTGGTAAAGTGGAGTAGACAACGTTTGGTAAAGTGGAGTAGACAACAACTGGTAAAGTGAAGTAGATAACGTTTGTTAAAGTGGAATAAACAACGTTTGGTAAAGTGGAGTAGATAACGTTTGGTAAAGTGAAGTAGATAACGTTTGGTAGTGGAGTAGACATCGTTTGGTAAAGTGGAATAAACAACGTTTGGTTAAGTGGAGTATATAACGTTTGTTAAAGTGGACTGAACATCGTTTGGTAAAGTGGAATAAACAAAAAATAATCAAATTGTAGCTGTTATTTGCGTCATTCGCTGATATTGTTTTCAATACATCCCTCAGGAGCCAAGGGGTGTCTTTACCCTACAATTTGTTGAATATTAAAAGTAAGTTCAATCCGAAAACTCCTATAGAGGGTGATTTAGGACGTATCTTTTCGAGACAAGTTTTCGTTTGTTAAGTTAATTTATAAATCTTTAAGTGAAGTACATCATCGTCAAGTCTCCATACTAGGATATACTAAGTTCGACCCACTGGGAGTAAATTCAGTATATATCAATAAAGCCAAATTCTCAGCATCATTAATTAAGCAGTTGCCAACTTTTTATGATTGTGCTATCACCTCTTTATGTTTAGCTTTAAATTGAAATACGAACGATTTCACCTGCGATTCGGTAGGAAAGGTCGAAGCATCACGATAGTCAGCAGTAGGATGAGCAGACAGGAACACTTTGAAAACAGCTACAGGCTTAATATTGTGCTCGACTTGCTGTAGAATATCTCCAAACGTGGTTCTAAACAGTTCCTGACTACCTCTGTGTGTCATTTGGAACCTTTCATGCTTCTTGTTCTTGACCGTTAAGCTCGTGATGCGCTGACGGATTTCAGTCACATTACAACTACAAACCACTTTTCGCAACACCAACGCTAAAACGTGCGGGAAATGCCTTGTTTTCAGTCAATAAAAATGTCAAAAATTTGTCAGTTCAAATTAAGAAAAAACTGGACTGGGTAGTTTTTTTTCAACAAAAATGCCCCTCACTGGCTCGTGAGGGGCCTGTTAAAACAACTGTTATTAAACATATTAATCCTGATTATCTTGCTTCACCAATTGAAATGAAAGAGGTTTCAATGTGAATGGGGGGACACAGAGTATCTTGCTTCACCAGTTGCAATGAAAGAGGTTTCAATGTGAATGGGGAACGCAGATTATCTTGCTTCACCAATTGGAATGAAAGAGGTTTCAATGTGAATGGAGGAACACAGATTATATTGCTTCACCAATTGCAATGAAAGAGGTTTCAATGTGAATGGAGGGACACAGATTATATTGCTTCACCAATTGCAATGAAAGAGGTTTCAATGTGAATGGGGGACACCGGTTATCTTGCTTCACCAATTGGAATGAAAGAGGTTTCAATGTGAATGGGGACACAGATTATATTGCTTCACCAATTGCAATGAAAGAGGTTTCAATGTGAATGGAGGGACACAGATTATCTTGCTTCACCAGTTGCAATGAAAGAGGTTTCAATGTGAATGGAGGGACACAGATTATATTGCTTCACCAATTGCAATGAAAGAGGTTTCAATGTGAATGGGGACACAGATTATCTTGCTTCACCAGTTGCAATGAAAGAGATTTCAATGTGAATGGGGGACACAGATTATCTTGCTTCACCAATTGGAATGAAAGAGGTTTCAATGTGAATGGGGGGACACAGATTATCTTGCTTCACCAATTGGAATGAAATAGGTTTCAATGCGAATGGGGGGACACAGATTATCTTGCTTCACCAATTGGAATGAAAGAGGTTTCAATGTGAATGGAGAGACACATTTAATTGATATTTTAGAAGAAGATTACATAGAAAAAATATCTTTCAAAGTTGTCCCTCGGTGGAACAGCAGTTAGTTTACGGACTTACAACCCTGAATTCGAGGGTTCGAGTTCCTGCGGTGGGCATAAGATAGCCCAATGTGGATTTACTATATAAAAACACATACACACACTCTCAAAGTTGTCAGCTTTTATCTGCCATATTTTGATATCACAAACAATCAAACGTTCAGCCACAATCTTAAGCCTTTAATAGTATACGTCATATTTTTTTGGTCATCAAGTAACTTACACTGGAATTATATGATTCACGAATATTGCATACAACAATATGTGGATTATTACAAAACAATGGTGTTAATATTAAAGTAAGTGCTCCTCCAGTGGCACAGCGGTATGTCTGTGGACTTATAACGCTAGAATCCGGGTTTCGATACCCGTGGTGGGCAGAGCACAGATAACCCATCCTGTAGCTTTGTGTTTAATTACAAAACAATGGTGTTAATATTAAAGTAAGTGCTCCCCCAGTGGCACAGCGGTATGTCTGTGGAGTTACAACGCTAGAATCCAGGTTTCGATACCCGTGGTGGGCAGAGCACAGATAACCCATCGTGTAGCTTTGTGTTTAATTACAAAACAATGGTATTAAAGAAAGTAATTGTTGTTAATATATTTATTTCAATTATACTTGGATTGCCAAATAAAGAAAATACGTTTTATAAAAACAGTTAAGAAAATGTTGCTAGTTTATACGGAGGGTGTATGAAATTGCTAAAAAATATTTTATTACTGCTTTACAAAATCCACTTGGGGGTGATGCATACAGTGATAAGTTGTTGCAGTTTATCTTGAAACCCAAGTGCACATTATTGTATTAATTGGACAATTCACTCAGACGTTTTTGCACCTTTGAACAAACATGTAATTAGTATTTGCAACTTGAATGACAGATTAGAGATCCCCAAGGTTCAGATAATAATAATTTAGGAGTGCTGGTGAGAGGGCGTGACTATTGTTAAAGCAAATAGTGGAATTAACTGTAGTAGTTAAAGTGCCCTCTTAGCTGAAAGTGTAGAACTCATTACTACAAGGCCCGGCATAGCCAGGTGGTTAAGGCACTCGACTCGCAAACTGTGGGTCCCTGTGAATCCCCGTCCCACCAAACATGCTCGCCCTTTCAGCAGTGGGGGCGTTGTAATGTGCGGTCAATCCCACTATTCGTTGGTAAAAGAGTAGCCCAATAGTTGGCGGTGGGTGGTGATGACTAGCTGCCTTCCCTCTAGTCTTACACTGCAAAATTAGATACGACTAGCGCAGATAGCCCTCGTGTAGCTTTGCGCGAAATTCAAAAACAAACAAGAACGAGCTCAGTTACACGTTGCAGCCCGAAACCTGGGCCTTCATGTCCGATTCGAACAATTCCCTTGTTGTTAATGATAAATAATTAAGGAGTAATGAATGATATACCAGTTTGTATGAAAACTTGAAGCGAAACACACAGAAAGTGAGCTAATATGGAGTAATGAATGATATACCAGTTTGTATGAAAACTTGAAGCGAAACACACAGAAAGTGAGCTAATATGGAGTAATGAATGATATACCAGTTTGTATGAAAACTTGAAGCGAAACACACAGAAAGTGAGCTAATATGGAGTAATGAATGATATACCAGTTTGTATGAAAACTTGAAGCGAAACACACAGAAAGTGAGCTAATATGGAGTAATGAATGATATACCAGTTTGTATGAAAACTTGAAGCGAAACACACAGAAAGTGAGCTAATATGTATTCTTGGTTTTGGTTATTTATAAAGCTACAATTTGGGACTCAATCCCTGCGGTGGGTGCAGCGTTGTTAGCCCATTGCACTTAACAAGAAAGAAACTTAATTGAGCACAATAGCCTGAACAACGAAGTTTGACAAAATACTATCATTCTAGGTGGAACAGCGTTATTTGTTGTCAAGTTGGGTATGAATTGTGACTCGCTCGTGCTATAAGATGGAAATCAAAGGGTGTAGTCTGCTTAGACTATTGTTAGACGTCAGCAAACCAAATTAATTCTTAAGACTATTGCTCAAAATGCTTCATGTCCTCCTGGAGAGAGTCTCTATGAAACTTGTGATTTTAATGTTGAAATAACGGAAAACCTCCAGATGTTGCATCCCCCCCTCTCCAAAAACATTTATAAGGAATTAACAATAATATATTAAGGAGTGAAAATAGGGCGAAACTAGTGTTCGTTTTTTAGTAAAACAGGAAATTTCAACTTAGCCCCAGTGAAAAAAATTCCGAGGTACATTTATACATACATAAAGCAGAACTACCCACATGTATATTTGCCCCCCCCCCCAATGGCACAGCGGTATGTCTGCGGACTTATGCTGCTAGAAACCGGGTTTCGATACCCGTGGTAGGCAGAGCACCGATATCCCATTGTGTAGATTTGTGCTTAACTACAAACAAATCAAATTTATGTTTGGTGCCACAAATTGTTGCAAGTACCAAACAGACCAGACACGATCGAGATTTTCGCCGTTCTAGGGTTAATAAGTAATTTAGATATTGTACTTCAGAGGGCGCTCGGTAAATACTAAACACTTTCTTTTTTCTTTTTTAGTGCGTCAATATCACAATTATTTGATAATAAGCTGAGATTTACACGTAAGGGCCTAGGAATTAATGCTATTTATATGCACACAGCGCCACCACCTAACTAACAAAGTTTAGAGATCTGGTAGGCACAACAAACAACGTTAATGAGGAAGACCTTATTTCTTTCTATTCTACGAGTGAAGCCATGCTATGTCATTGTTCGTTCTAAATATCAGATAAGGTTGTTTTTTTCCGATCAGCTTTTATATACATATTTCCAAGTGAAACCTGACACTCACTCACACATATTTAACACCTATGTTCACACCTGTTTTATATGAACAAATGACGTAGATATAATAAAATGTATTTGTCGAGGAAACAGACCGGGAGTGACGTTTCGGGATATGGCGCTCTTGTGCTACTTCTTGGAGCAACTGCCAAATTAACAGCTTAATGAAAATAACTCTGAATTTTTTCTAGACGCCGATCTTCATAATTGTAGGTTTGATGAAATGTGTCCCAGTTTCTAATAATTTTATATCTATCATAATTAAACCATGGTTCTGGCCACCCCTCCATTAACTCTTTGTATACATATTTTAATGACGCTGTAATTTCAGACCACACCACTAGTTGGTTATATATGAATGTTTGTTTGTTCTTAAGCGCAAAACTACATAATGGGCTATTTGTGCACTCTCTACCGCGAGTATAGAAACCAAATTTATAGTGTTATAAGCCCTCAAACTTACCGTTGAGCCACCAGGGGGCAGGAATGAATGTAATCGCTGATGTCATTGTTGGTATACTTCTTAAAATGACAACCGATGATTTTAAAAACGTCAGACTATTTTTCTCTTTACCTGATGAATGTATTATAACAGTTATCAACATATAGACGTGATATTTTTCAAGTGCAACTCGTGACTTTATGTTTTATACTTTTAGACTCAAAGTTTATTTGCGCTTACAGTTAGGTCACCATTTTTTTATAACATAATATGGTTTCTCTTGATAACAACGTCAAAGTATTTGTTTATAATCTTAAGAGCAATCCACATGTAGACTTGATAACATTATATAGATGTTATCGTCTCATCTAATATTTATAGGATGGTATTGCATTTACGAAACGTTTCAATTCTTGTGTAAAATTATTTGTTTGTTTGTGTTTTTTTTTATGTGAACGCCCCCACAGTAACCAAAGCGAAACAGTATTGCATTTACAAAATGTAATATGCCTTTAAAGGCGTTTCATTCACATTGCCCCCTGTGGCTCAATGGTAAGTTTGAGGGCTTATTACACTAAAAACCTGACTTCGATACCCGCAGTTGGCAGAGCATAGATATTCCATTGTGTAGCGTTGTACTTAAACGAACAAACAAAACATTCTTGTGTAAAACTACAAGCTTGTTAGTGGTGTTTGTATGTGAACGCCCCCTCTGTAACCCTAACGAAACAGTATTACATTTATCAAACATCATCTTTAATTATTATTTCCAGACCCCCAGTAGCAGCGGTATGTCTGCAGACTTACAACGCTAGAAATCTGAGGCTCCCTTGATGTCAATAAGAAAGTTTGAGCCCCCCCCCCCCCAACCTATAAAAATGCCTTAAAATGCGATTTTAAAATGCCACTCCCACTACTTTAGCATGGTGATAGAAAAACAGTGCGGTATCATTTAATTAATTCAACATCATTTTTATCGGATTATTGTTTATTTAAAATTAAAAGTAATTCAGCATCTTTGTCTTCGTCCTATTCTTTGAAAAGGTTACTGCTTATGTAGATGAGGGTAAGGGTATAGATATGTTGTGTCTGGATTTTCAAAAAGCATTTGACAAGGTGCCACATAAAAGGCTTGTAAAAAATTTTCTCTATAGGTGTGGGGGATAAGTTAGCAAACTGGATAGAAGAGTGGCTGGATGGAAAAAAGCAGAGAGTTGTTACAATTTGAGTTCAGTCAAACTGAATTAATGTCACAAGTGTGGTAACTCAGGACTCAGTCTTAAGACCTATGCTCTTTTTTATTTATATCAATGACATAGATGAAGGAATAGTCAATAAATTATTTAAATTTGCAGATGATATTAAGGTCTTGGGTGTTGCTAACTGTGAAGAGGATGCTGCTGATTTATAAAAGGATTTAGGTCATTTGATGAGTTGGGCAAATAAACGGCAGATGATTTTAATTATAATAAATACATAAATGAATAATAATTATAATAAATAGATAAATAAATAATGTATGTGGGTTATCATAATTTGAATTATAAATGTAATTTGAATGGGAATAACCTTAGCATTGTTATGA
>NW_013672258.1:21448-24415 GCF_000517525.1 Limulus polyphemus
AAGACTTAGAGGGGATCTGATTGAGGTGTTTAAGATTGTAAAGGGAATTTATAGTGTTGATGTATCACCTTTTTTCATATCTAACAGTGCGAATAGTAGAACTAGAGGACACAAATATTAATTTTGGCAAGGTGTGAGTCATCTTCAGCTAAAGTAGTTTCATTTTTCTAACAGGGTGGTTGGTCTTTGGAATGGGTTGCTTTCGGATGTTGTAGAGGCAGTAAACTTAAGTGAGTTTTAAAAAAGCTTGATAAGTATATGAATGATAAGGGTGGCTTTAAGATGTTTAATTATTTTAGTTTAGATGATGTAACAGCCGAGATGGACCAACAGATCCCATGTTGTCCCAAAACATTATGTTAAATCAAAATATCTTTTTGGTGATATTTATTATTACCATACATAAAAGTTATATTTTTTGTAACAACAAAAAAGAAAAAAAAACGATTAAGATATCTACGTTTATTGCGTAGGCTCGATCAACAGTTCGTTATCAAGCTTGTGCACGTGACAGTGACGCACTTCCTTCCGGTTCATGTATTTATATATTTGATGTGACTTTAATAAAAGACGTGGTTTACACTTCTTCCTCGGTCACGTTCACGACATTCAAATAAGTTTTTACATCTACAAAAATCAAGAAAGTACTTCGTTCTCTCAAAACGTTTCTGCAGTCGACTAAAGATGGCAACACGTAAGAATAATTTTATATACTTCGAACCGTCTGAGTCAATGATTTCTTAGTCAATATATTATATTTTTGCTGTTTTACCCGTAACTTTGTTAATTACACGTTGCTGATTTTAAAAAGGCCTAGAAACTATTAGAAGAACACTGAATTGTTCGAAAGCGCTAGAGTTTCCGAGTCATTTGAATTTGAAATCCACTTAATGTTTTTGGGTGATATCTGGTGCTACTTCTTTAATCAACATAACTTAAAAATGTATGATCACTCAAGTCTAATTATTAATTAGTAACTAGTTAGTAATTAGTATCTACTGACATAAAAAAGCTACCAATTTATAATCAGGCTTAGGTAATCGTACAGGCTACAAGTATAACCATGATGATAAGATCCAATCGCCACAACCTTACTTAGGAATCTTTTAATTTCTTGTTCTACCTAATAATTTAAATATCTAATTTTTACAGTTACTTCTAGTTTTGCTATTTTAGATTTAACTTTAAAAATCTATTATCATCTCCTATTAACCGGAGTGACTTTTTTAAATACACTTCTGTTCTGCTACATGGAGTCCTTAAACGTTAAGAAATAAACACAACTACCAGTGTGTGTTCAGTTTAAACGTGTACTCTTAACACTAGCTACCGTGCATATTTGTTAACTTGCACACTTGCCTAGATGGACATAGGATTCGATGTTGAGCTGTTGTTTCAGTGTTAATACACACCCCTGGAACTTGGAAGGGGTGCCAATCCGTCTTAGTTTATCCCTAGATATACATTTACGACGTGGCAGACCGCAGCAATATGGGATACGGCCCAGACAAACAATAAGCGAACAAGCCTCGGACTCCTAACCTTCTAACTACAAGTCCAAAACACGGGTCACTTCAGCACGCTGCCCCCCCCTTTTTTTTTGCATCTTGGGAAAATGCTCAAATTCTCATTTTTTGGAAAAGATCTAGTTATTTTTAATGATTTGTGAAAGTTCTTTATAAGTTAATTTAGGTAGAGCTGTTCAAATTTAAATATCACATATGTTGCCCCAGTGCATTGTAAATTGAAATTGTAGACACACCAAAATTATATATTGATAACTGTTTAACTTTTGATATTTGTAACTTTACGTTTTAATTTACACTTATTTCATTCCTTCACAAAATAATTTAGTTTAAGACTAAATTTATAAATTTATATCCAAGATAAATAAGCTATTAGAAACGAGTAAGCATAAGAAGTTCAATCATTATGTGTCAGAGGGAGAGAGCAAAAAAAAAAACGTTTATTTTTTTTTTAGCCATACTTAAGATACTTTTCGCTGTTTTTATTGGAAATTTGTAATATTATTAATGGTCCCTGTAATATTTGTAATAACCTCAGTTGTTTTTGCAATGTATATTAGCATTATGTACCATTGATTCTAAGAATTTTTAACTCACGTGCGTGAGGGGTGTTTCCCCGAGGTTTTATTGTTTAATCCTGGCAGAGCAACGTAAGTACGTGTTAGCCCAACAATGTGTTATTGACAAACGTTTTGTAGTCATATTCTACTGTATGCATATGTTGCTAAGCTGTTAGTGTTATACCTTGAATCCTGCGCTAGTATAACTAGAAGTACGTTTTTAGTAAGTAAGAGAATTCAAAAACACGAATCATTTACATACTGAAATAGTAGTTCTGTTGAGTGACCAATGTTTTATTGTACTGGCTGCATAAGTTATCATCAATTAAAAATAAATTCTTTCTTTTTTTATTTCTTTTCTATTCAGAAGTTTCCACATTGGTGGAAGGGGGTAGAAACTCGTTCAGAGCAAAGAAAGGCGTTTAATTTGAAGGTTATTTGAATGATATAGTGCGTTACAATATTAACAAGCTTAAACATATTTACAATACAAGCCTAAACAATATTTACAACATTGATATCTGTGTGTGAAATAGAAATAAATCTATACCAAATATATATATATATGTGTGTGTGTGTGTGTGTGTGTGAAACAGTAGGAATAAGTATATTAATCCAATGTTGGTATGTGTGTGTGTGTGAAACAGTAGGAATAAGTATATTAATCCAATGTTGGTATGTGTGTGTGTGTGAAACAGTAGGAATAAGTATTAATCCAATGTTGGTATGTGTGTGTGTGTGTGACAGTAGGAATAAGTATTAATCCAATGTTGGTATGTGTGTGTGTGTGTGTGAAACAGTAGGAATAAGTATTAATCCAATGTTGGTATGTGTGTGTGTGTGAAACAGTAGGAATAAGTATTAATCTAATGTTGGTATGT
>NW_013672258.1:25277-27857 GCF_000517525.1 Limulus polyphemus
TGTGAAACAGTAGGAATAAGTATATTAATCCGATGTTGGTGTGTGTGTGTGTGTGTGAAACGGTAGGAATAAGTATATTAATCCGATGTTGGTGTGTGTGTGCGTGAAAAAAAAAATTATAAGTGTGAGCACGCTATAAGAAATGACAATATTAGAATGATTGTGTGAAAATATTGCGTTATAGAAACATCATGAGATGCTATTTGAATACGCCTCTTCTTTGTGATAATTTTTTTTTCTGGTTGTAAACTTTGACACGACGTCTGCATACAGTGGATTACCCATACATTTTATCTCCATATGCGAATTGCCTTTGTATGGTTATCTTCGTTATCAATCCAAAAGCATTATGGTCGATATTCTGATGTTCAAGACAAATGTATTTTTATCTCTACTTATGAACTTAATTATTGGTTAGATGTTCTAAAAGTATAATGAACACCTAAATGAACAAAACTCATAAATCACTATCCCTCTAGTAAGACTCCGAGTGTCCTCCGGTGGGACAGCGGTAATTTATGGGCTTAGACCATGAAAATCCGGGGTTCGATTCCCCGCGGTGGACACAGCAGATGGCTCTATGTGGCTTTAATCTGAAAAACAACCAAGAGTCAGTTTTCTGTGTTCAGTGATAATTGTAGATTTCAAAAATATATTTGTAAAACTGATCATTTAAAGGCGGGTAACAGTCACGTGATGGAACCTTCATATTTATGTATGACGTAAGGAATTCGGTAAAGTGATTAAACTTCAAATCCTTAGTTTGATTCACGACTTTTCAAACCTTTTATTCATAGCATGGCCAGGTGGTTAGGGCGCTTGACTCGCAATCTGAAGGTCGCGGGTTCGAATCCCCGTCCCACCAAACATGCTCGCCCTTTCAGCAGTTGACGGTCAATCCAACTATTCGTTGATAAACGAGTAGCCCAAGAGTTGGCGGTGGGTGGTGATGACTAGCTGCCTTCCTTCTAGTCTTTCACTGCTAAATTAGGGACGGCTAGCGCTTATAGCCTTCGTTTAGCTTTGCGCAAAATTCGAAACAAACAAATCTACAGTAAGTATCGTTTTATTCCTTCATTCTTGCAAACAATATTCGTTTTATAGATAATCTGTATAACTAGTTTTATTGTAATGTTCAGTTTGTACCGTATTTAATGATGCCTAATGTTAGATGTAAAAAAGCTTTGAAACCTTCAGAACATTAGACTTTATGCCTGATTCATTTCAACACAAATTATCGAACTGCTTAAATTGATTTATGAATTTCTTTTCACGGGTAGATCAACCAGAACTATTTTCGACAAATTTATTCTTCTTGAAATATATACATAAACAAATTAATAAAAGAAAAAAAAAATTTAATGACTATAATACTACACTTTTTGATCCAATAAAAGTAATATCAACGTTATTTTAAGTACCTCCAAAACCCAGCACTCCCCTGGTGACGTAGTATTTAAAATGTATGTTTGAATAGAATCAAGCTCAAAACATCGTAGAATTTCAGCCAGATAGCATATGGTATCTGTGAATGTGTGTTTTATTTCTTAGGCTCTATAAACTAAATACTGAATTTAGATTTCCCCTTTCTTTCGTTTCTATATTTAGTGTGCTTTATTTCTATGGCTCTATAAACTGAATACTGAATTTAGATTTCCCCTTTCTTTCGTTTCTATATTTAGTGTGCTTTATTTCTATGGCTCTATAAACTGAATACTGAATTTAGATTTCCCCTTTCTTTCGTTTCTATATTTAGTGTGCTTTATTTCTATGGCTCTATAAACTGAATATTGAATTTAGATTTCCCCTTTCTTTCGTTTCTATATTTAGTGTGCTTTATTTCTGTAGTTCTATAAACTGAATATTGAATTTAAGTTTCACGTTTCTTTCGTTTCTAAATTTATTTTTTCATTGTATTTAGAGATTCTAGTTGTTCTTTATTCTCTACCTCCCCCCGCCTCTCAGTGGTCAGCGAACTTATACCGCTAAAAACCGTGTTAATAGATCCGTGTTGGGCACAGCACAGATACCCCATTGGATAGCTTTGAGCTTAATTACAAATAACCAAAATAAATCTTTATTTTCTTTTTACCGAGTCCAATTCTAGTTATTTAAACTCTCGTTGAATTATAAGATATGTTTTGTTGGTACAAGAAGTGGTCTTCCTGGAACAGAATTACTCTGTCTCATCTAGATATAATATTTATATATTCAATAAACTTGTATAACAATGGCCTTCTCTATATAAGGACGTCACTTATGACTTTAAATAAAGTGTAACATGTTTTTCAGAGACTACGGTTATTGTAGCCCAGCCTGCCATGTACGGAGAGGCACCGTGCCAGACTACGTGTCCCAATTGTAGAAATACTATAGTTACAACAGTACAGCGAGAGAATGGAGCCTGCACTTGGATCGCCGTTGGCATTGTATTACTATTGTGGTGAGTACGATAAATAAGTGTCGGGTATGTTTAACTCTTTCTCTCTCTCTCTTTCACACACACACACACACACACACACACACACACACACACACACACACACACACACACACACACACACACACACACACACTACT
>NW_013672258.1:28800-36048 GCF_000517525.1 Limulus polyphemus
AGGTAACACCCCCTGTGTTAACAGTAGTGACACATTTGGCATACTGAATCTGCTTTACCTTACAGGTAACACCCCCTGTGTTAACAGTAGTGACACATTTGGCATACTGAATCTGCTTTACCTTACAGGTAACACCCCCTGTGTTAACACTAGTGACACTCGAGATGGTACCGTTTAGGTACAAAAGTTCATAGATTCCTATGGAGTCACGTGATTTTGTCATAAGATCTACTTTTATGTTTTCTGACTTGTTCATTTGCTGTTAAACGCAAAGCTACAGAATGGGTCATTTATGCTGTGAAAATCGTAAGTATCGGAACCCGATTTTTATCGTTGTAAGCCCTCGGTTTAATGCTGAGCTACCAAGGGGGGGGGGGCGGCATATTGTTTGAAAAAGTTAGTTTCGTGAGAATAATATCATGTAATACTTAGTTTCACCGCTAATCGTTCCGTTAAGTATATAAACGTATAACTTAAACTTAGTTTCACTGCTAATCGTTCCGTTAAGTATATAAACGTATAACTTAAACTTAGTTTCACCGCTAATCGTTCCGTTAAGTATATAAACGTATAACTTAAACTTAGTTTCACTACTAATCGTTCCGTTAAGTATATAAACGTATAACTTAATTTTTAACGAATTAGTAGTGATAAATATCACACCTAGATGTTTGTATCTTAACATCACAAGACGGTCCTTAAACGTTTATAGCTATTATTGCACGAATATCGTACTTGTATCAAGAAAGTCCTTGGTATAACTTGACTACAGTTGACAAACAATGATGCAGTCAAATTTCTGTTCCCAATTCTTTTCTAGCCAGCTTTTTCAACATCTTGTAATAGTCGCTAGTAAAAAGGATTGTTTTTTTTTCTTTGTTTTTTTTCGAATTTTGCGCAAAGCTACACGAGAGCTATCTGCGCCAGCCGTCCCTAATTTAGCAGTGTAAGACTAGAGGAAAGGCAGCTGGTCATCACCACCCACCGCCAACTCTTGGGCTACTCTTTTACCAACGAATAGTGGGATTGACCTTGACATTATAACGCCCCCACAGCTGAAAGGTTTGGTGGGACGGGGGGATTCGAACCCGCGACCCTCAAATTGCGAGTCGAGTGCCCTAACCATCTGGCTATTGCGGGCCTATTAAAAAGGAAATATGTTATCAATGTAAAAGGTTCTTGCACACATTGTTTTTATGTGAACAGTAATTAATGCATAATACGTCTTTCTTGTAGTTTGCTATAACTAGTTAACACTGTTATTATGATAAATACTTTACTTTCCAGTTACACATCGGGGTGTCCCCTGGTGGCACAGCAGTAAGGCTATGGACTTACACCGCCAAAGTCCGGGATTCGATTCCCTGCGGTGTACACAACAGGTAGTCTAGTGTGGCTTTGCTCGAAAACATACACACTGGGATGGGAGGAGGAATTATTATAAATTAAAAACTTGCTGTTCCTGATCAGACCTTGGAAAACACTGTTTGTTCTATTCAAAATTCTATAACTTATTTTCATTTAGGCTTCCGTTAATATTTTATTTTCCTTACAATAATCCCTTTTGGTTTGCTGTAAGAACATTTCTCTGATAGTCAGCTTAAAGAGCATCTTTATATGTGCTGCGACCTGTTTGAAGTCAAACAGCAGGCCCTCCCAAATTGAAAATTACAGCACAATGATGAACCAATGATCCAAACATTGTACAGATATCGACAGAAGTTCGGAAAATGATTAAAACAAACAAACTTTAACCTCAAATTGTTTAATTACGTTAAACAATATTATTGGCCCCCTCCTTTCGGTTCGTTTAAAGATCAATAACTGTATACCAAACGAAACATTTCAATGGCTTATTTGGATAAAAATCACATGAAGTTTGTTAATCGTGTTTTCAAAGTAAATGCTGTAAAATTAAAGTTCTGTTTTCTTGTTATTCTTCACATAGTTGTCCTTGTTTCTTCATACCACTTATAATCGACACTTGTAAGGACACTCGTCATTCCTGTCCAAGCTGTAACGCTACTGTCGGAATTGCCAAGAAGCTTTGAGTCCAAAGGTACCAACTGCGTCACGACAACAAACTTTTGAAACAGTTTATAATTTTCTTTCGATTTAATTAAAATGTTGTACAAGCGGAATGAATTAATTTTACCTATGGGCCTAAGGAATTTATCATAATTTAAAAAGGTTCGTATTTTTTTGTGTTTTTTAACAACGTGTATTTAGTCTTTCAATGTATATCAAATATAAACGTGGCACTATTTTTTTTTCTAAAAATTTCTAAGTCAAGTTCTTCTCGCCAGTTACCAAGAAGTCTTTGAAAGAAAATAAATAACATTTATTTTAATTTTAATAAAATAAAAACCACATGAAATAAAACCACATGAAACTACTAATGAAGTTGTGTTGTATAAACGTAAAAACTGATTTAAAAAAAGTTTCTGACAAGTGTAATGAGTTAAGACTGAACTTTGTGTGTGCGTGTGTATATATACATATATATTTCTGTCCTTTTTATTCAATCTATAAAGTCTTATAATTATTACACTAAATTGCATAGATATCATTAAAATACATTTGTAATTAAACTGTTTAACAAACTTTCAACGTTTTGTGTGTTTGTTGTCAGAAATATTAGTTTTATCAGTCATTAAATAATTAGTTTATCATTTAATGACTAATAAAATTAAATCAGTTTATTTTTCCCGTCTTCAAAACTTTTAAAATGTTCACTAAAAATTATTGTTCAAGACTGAATACTTTCAAATTTTCTTAAGGCCGTAAACATTTCAAGATAAACGAATTTCTCTTACCCTCCCCTTTTTTTTCAGATTTTATAACAATTATCTTTTCTCATAAAGTAATATTAACTACGCAGTAAAATTCAATATCCAGTAATAAAGCCTCTTTACGGACTTGTACTGCTAAAAACTGGTTTCGATACCCGTGGTGAGCAGAGCACGGATAGCCCTTTGTGCAGCTTTGCTCTTGATGTCAAACAACAACAAAAATCGAACAAAACAGTCCGACAATAATATAGCTTGGTTTGAAATGTGAATGAATTTGGTAATTAATTAATACTTGTCATAAAACATTATGTTTGGCCTATTATTGTTTTAACGTTACATTCTTTTTCTAGTCCTTCAGCCCAGGCGGTTGTGACACAACAAAGTAGTGGTTGATACACAATTTGTATAAAGTATTTATTACACCAACAACTGTTAGTGTGAACGCCTTTTACAAGCTGGCGAAACATTCTTCTAATTAATTACAAATGTATTTTTTTTAAATAACACTTTTTGGTGTTCCTATTCTCACTTCCTAATTTAAAAAACCTCAAACTGGCTGTGGCCATCGTCTGCTCATTCCCACTTTATTCTTTACTTTGATCCAATTATAGACTTGAGTTTTATCAATATCTAATCCTTTCTAAATACTCAATGAATTTAAAAGTTTCAAAAATCAGTGGTTTTGAGGCTATTCGTTTGGCCCACCCTTTACTAATCAGATAGCTGTAATGCCTCCATTAAGCAAAGTATGACTATTGGAGCTTCCTGTCTCACTTATGATGTCGTGCATTTTGTTAGGGTCACGTAATTTGATTATATATATGTATCTGTATTGGGTTGCTGAAACAAAGTTTACAACAGAGAAAGCTCGTAAAAGGCGTTCTCATTATAGCGATTGTTGCATGAATATTATCTAAACCAATATTTAGTGCGTAAAATTAAATAAAGTACTGTAACTAATATCCCAAGAAGTTTTGCCAAGTCGGTGTTATTTCGACTTTTTTTTTGTTGTGTATTTTTAAAAATTGAAAAACCTTTTACTACGCAGAATATACTATACAGTTATAGGAGCGCACTATCTTTTTGATTACTTAAAACAAAGAGCGATAATATAAAAAAAATATTTTAGTAACCTGAATGTGACTATGATAAGATTAATCATGCGGTGAAACGTTTCATGTCGAATTGTACATGTATACGTGTGTATGTGTATTTTAACATGTTTGTTTGTTTTAACACACAACCTTTGGCCAATGGCTGTTAGTGCTGTATGCATTGCTAAGCATGTTAGAGACTTCTAATTTACTTTTTTTCTGCCCAAAAGAAAAATGACTGGGACGAGAAAAAGGTGGTTCAGCTGTAGGCTTAAAGACTTATAACGCTGAAAATCGAGGCTCGATCCTTGCGGTTGTTATAACGTAGGTAGTCCGTTCTACAACAGGCCTTTTTTCAGCATTGTTTGCGTGAACAAATTCAATGATTGTGATAAGTCAAAACAGGATTATTCGAGTTTCTTAAAATGTCACGAAATTGTTCTAGATGTATATATCATTTATTTTTCCCATTAGATGAGTTATAAGTATGATTCTGTAGAATCAGTATTCAACTTTCTTCACGCATATTATCTGACATGCTGTTTAAACGATATGATTTTTGAAGACCCATATAGGTAACTGATATCGCTTCGTTGAGAGAAGAAAATGAGATTTTATCCTTTATCAAACGGTTAAAAAATTTAAAAATAAAAACAAAATGGTTATTTACATGTAAACCACGAAACAATTATTTTAGGATAACGTATCAAAACTCTGATTAATCTGTTGTGTGTTTCTTCTAAGAAGTGCATTCTAGTAACCCAGCGATAAGCTTAAGGACTTAAAACACTAAAAATTGGTGCTCAGAACCCGCGATGAGCACAGAGCATTGTGTAGCTTTGCTCTTAACACTCCACAGAGCTCGATAAATGAATGGATCGGCTGTAAGTCTACGGACTTACAACGCTACAATCCGGAGTTCGATTTCCTGCGGTGGACGCAGTAGAAAGCTCATGGTGGCTTTACTCCATAAAACAACAACAAAGAAAGTAAAATATACCCATTAGAGAAGTAATGTGTATCATTTTCTGATAACCATGGTGGCTTTACTCCATGAAACAACAACAATAAACGTAAAATATACCTATTAGAGAAGTAACGTGTATCATTTTCTGATAACCATGGTGGCTTTACTCCATGAAACAACAACAATAAACGTAAAATATACCTATTAGAGAAGTAATGTGTATCATTTTCTGATAACCATGGTGGCTTTACTCCATGAAACAACAATAAACGTAAAATATACCCATTAGAGAAGTAATGTGTATCATTTTCTGATAACCATGGTGGCTTTACTCAATGAATCAACAACAATAAACGTAAAATATACCCATTAGAGAAGTAATGTGTATCATTTTCTGATAACCATGGTGGCTTTACTCCATGAAACAACAACAATTAACGCAAAATATACCCATTAGAGAAGTAATGTGTATCATTTTCTGATAACCAGCGCAGAATTATTCCTCATATTTACTTAGATGTAATTTGCCAAGTTTTAGAAAATAGTTTAAGGTTTCTATCGGTTATCAGAGTTAGATTTCAAGTGTTTTGTGATGCACGTCGATCGTACGCACACCCAATGAACTATATTTTAATTCAGTTCACTCGTTGGTTATCATTAATTTGGGTGGGAAGTTTCCACATCATCTCTGGTCTTACTGTAATGGACGTATGTAACCAAAACTCCTCCGCCATCTATTGAATGGCACCACAACTAAATATCTATAAAATTCACACTTTGGATATACAAGATTCAGACAAATAGAAAAATAACTATTATATGTTCAACAAAAATTACTTTACAATTTTAAAATAAAAGTACTCTCCTCGCAAGAAGAACACGACTTTCACTAGGACTGTACGTGAGAGTTTGATTATATATTTATTGATGTAATTTTTAAATGTAGTACTGAGAAACTGGAGTTCTTAAAAAATGTATTTTTGTCAATAAGCGGTACCACTTTTAATATATAAAAACATTACAGTTTATATCAGTAAAATTTATGAACATTTTGAGTTCTGTACATTGAATCATTTTGATGCAACGAGATGCGTATGACTAAAGAGCACAATCTGAACACTTTTTCCCGTGCAGTACTTTCCAGAAAAATTCATTTTCAGAAAATGTTCACTTTTTATAAATTTTTTTTTCAATGAGGAGTTATTGTCACGATTAGTAATTACTAGCTCAAACTGCCGCCCGTAAAGGGGCGTTCCTGGCAGTTCTAAAAATAGCCCAATTAATTATTCCATACTCTCCGCCCCCAGTGGCACAGCGGTATGTCTGCGGGCTTATAACGCTAGAATCCGGGTTTCTATACCCGTTGTGGGCAGAGCACAGATAGTCCATTGTATAGCTTTGTGCTTAATTACAAAAAAAAAACTGAATCTCCGTTTTCTTTTAATCCCATACTGCTAAGTAACAAAAATATATTTTATATGACGTACATTAAGGTTGCTAAGTAAAACTAAAAAGATAATAATAAAGTTAGTTTTGAAACGTGTTGCAAATCAAAAAGGATAACTTGGAAGGTTTGGATGAAAATATATATTGTAACTCAAAATGGAATAAACCAAAAAAGTATTGCTTAACGGATAGATTTGTTTGTTCTTAAATTTCACGCAAAGCTAGTTGGGAGATATGTGGTCCAGCTGTCCCTAATTTTGAAATGATAGACTAGAGGGAAGGCAGCTAGTCAAAACCACCCACCGACAAGTCTTTGGCTACTCTTTTACTAGCGAATAGTTGGATTGACCGTAACATTATAATGCCCCCACGGCTCAAAAGTCGTTAAGAAGAGCAGCAACGATAGAAAAACAAACAAGAACATGAACTTGGTGAAACAGATGAGTCGTCAAACATTGGGCCAGCGTAATTACTATCTGGATATGTAATCCACAAAGTTGTGTAAACTAGACGACTCAATTGAAAAATCATCATTCATCTGAGAAGAAATCCTACACTAAAACGTTTCAGCTTCTTCAACGAAGTTTTTTGAATTTTTTAAACAGAAGTCACTTCTAAAACTTTTTTCTTAGAAGTTCTGAGAAATACTTATCAAATGTATTAAACAGAACGATAACTTTCTACTATCATTTCAATATTGTCTTTATGAGATAACATTTTTTTATTAAACGTTGTCGTGAAGTTCGATGATTATATGCTATGATAATTGAACTTTTATTTTGATGTTCGTAGCTATGCTACGTATACTGTTTCCTGTATTACTAGTTTTTAAAATCTGGAAGTTTCCCTTTGATGCGGTTATGTTTTGGCGCCTTTTTTACAAGTTGTTATTATCTCGAAATTATTACACGTAAGCAAGAATTAATATTGTTACGTCTCCGTTTGTTAA
>NW_013672258.1:36538-37679 GCF_000517525.1 Limulus polyphemus
CTAGTAAGAACTAGAACATTCGCTAAAGTACAGGATAATTCTAGAAAGTAGAGAGCGTGAGAATCACATGATCTCGATGACGCAACAATATGTTGTACCACCATCTATAAAAAAACAACAAAAAAAACTATATTGACCATATCTCGCATTATATTTTATTTTAGGGTTAAGTAACTAAACAACTAGGATAATAAAAGTTTTTTTTTCTCGAATGGGAGAAACCTCAACAATTATAACAATGGTAAAGCTGTTTCTATTTTTGCTGTACGAGTTTAATTAACTAGCTAAACAAACTAGACTTAACGACATATTTAATATTGTTAGAAATGGTGTCATTTTTCATATAAGTTTTCACCATTTACTACCGTACCTGCACCTATGTTTTAACAACATTTTCCAACTTTACCCCTGTATTAGTGACATCTGTCTTTCAGATTTTCAATACAAGATTATTACAGCCTATAATATCTCCAAGAGGCAATAGGCCTGAGTACACCAAACGCCCACTTGATAAAGTAATCAAAAATACCGAAGTAACAAACAGAATACAAAGTCACCAAGGTAACAGCTGATAGTAGTACTTGTTTGCTGAAGTGTGGGCACTATCAGCTTTTCTTCTTGAGAAATATGCTGACTAAAAGGCTAAGTGCAAGCTTGGTACTTTGAACCATATATATGTTAACGTAATGCTGGAACTTGTGGTTTTAGTTTTTCATGCTATTTACTTCCTATGAGGACTGAATTCACGAAGCAAATCATGACGTTATGACTTGGCTAATCAACGAAAGAAGAACACGTAACTAGACTGAGATGCCACAATAGAATGTTAACTAACATACAGAATATTTGTGTAGACAGAAGTTCCTGCCATTTTCCTATAAAAGTAATGAATTCTGGGTAATTTAACGCGAAAGGAAACCTTCTTACTATAGTAACTACTATACTAACTATAGTTACTATGGTACTATAGTACTACAGTTTAATAAATTATCGCCTGTGTCACTTGGCCATTTTCATAAGAAAAAAAAGAGGAGGGTATAGTCTCCATGTATTTCTGTAGTACATAAAACATATAAAATTTTCATAAAATCATAGGTATGAGCGCGCTGGCATACCTGTAAGTTATATATATATATATATA
>NW_013672258.1:38679-39982 GCF_000517525.1 Limulus polyphemus
GTAAGTTATATATATATATATATAGTACAAAATTGAACATGGTAAGTGGATAACTTGCTGGTGTTCTAGTTACCTACTGTCACAAGTCATTCTAATTTCGTGCCATTTAAATTCTCTCGCAGAAAAGGTTGTGGTGGAGTTGCATGGTTTAATGTTCAACGTAATTTGTGTGGTGGACTTAGTGGTATCTGGATTAACAGAACCGAAAGAGCGTTGTGACCTTTACTCTCAGAGATATCAAAATGGGTTTCATTGAGAGATGTTTATAAGATATCATGAGATAGTTGCATGATTATTTATACAACGGGATGACTGATGTTAGTAGATGCAACGCTTGAACGAATACTGGGAATTCACAAAAAGTTCTAACTTAAAAGGACGTTGCAACCAGAGGCGTCAGTAAGTACTTAAAAGATTCGGGCCCAGAACTTGCGGGAAATTTCGACGTTTCAGTATGATATCGATCATGGTTTTCTATTCTGATTTTTCAAGAGTGTACCGGTGCCCAGTGACGCCTCCGATTGCAACCCTTACTTTCCAAGCTATCAGGTGTGGGATATTCGTTAGGATAATTAATGTTATTAAGACTGGAGGTGATTACTAGAATTTCTAATACTTCTGAAGGTTGCAAGGCTATTATGATCCTTGTTTTTCGAGCACTCGGGTAGAATTTTCCGATGGACATTGGTAGGGCGTTTATATGAGAAACAATTCGAAATTGCTTGTTTGCATGGGCGTCCGCAGGGGGGGGGGGGGAGAAATGAGAAACATAATTATTTCTTTATTCATTCAGCCTAAGTACATGAATTTTTTATTCAATTCACAATACCACACTACTTTGCCCCTCCCTGGAAAAATTTCTGCGAACGCCCCTCCTTGTTTGAATGTAAACGTGAAATGTAAGTATCCTTTATCATGAGCTTCTGAAACTCCCATGATTTGCTCTTTTAATCAGCATAGGATATAAACCAGGCTTTTTAAATCTTAGTGTAAAAGTCTTTCAATGATTTTTCCTGTATATAGTTTTTGTGTGTGTGTGTGTGTGATACCAGTACTAGTGTATAGGTTGGTCCACAGATGGCGATACTATATAGTGATAGTGTGGCTCCTGATCTTTGTGATTCACTAAGACGTGAATATTTTTACTGTTGAATATTATCTTTAACGTCTGAATGCCTATTGAACTATACTTTACTGGTCATCAAGAACATTATTTCTGGCTGAAGAAATTTGAAAAGAAAATTTTATGTTAAAATTCTGCATGGAATAATTTATTTCATGATACCCAGTTTATTGTTTGAAG
>NW_013672258.1:40982-49058 GCF_000517525.1 Limulus polyphemus
ATGGTAATACAGTAATAAATTAAGATTGGACTGTCATTACTGATCTATGACGAATTATTGGAAGATATTGGGTACCCTATATTTTCATTGACGCTACTGAAAGAATATTGTCGAACTTGACACTGGAATATTCGACTGGTAGTGGAATTTCATTGAAGAGATAAAAGTAACACTTATGCTTATACTACATTTGGGAGGAACCTTGTGTTTACTCACTATTTTTATAATTGTAGTAACGAATATTTTTGATTCAATCAAATCATAATATTCATAAGTTGGTGAAATTATCTGTACAAAGTAAAAGTGGTTATGCCGGATTTAAACTTCATATGACCTAAAGATTTATTTGGTTTTGATGTAATGTGTTCAACCATGCAGATATAAATATTTCATAAACACACTGTTTCCTAAAAATTTGTTTTAGCACGAGTTCCAATAAAAACGCGCGCTAGTGTGGACTGTGAGAGTATGACCTGAGGTAGAAAATAACACCGACATGGCGCTGTTTAGAAGCCTCTTTAATAGTTCATGATTCAAATTTTAATATTGCATGTCTTAAGTTCTTAACTGAATTGGAAAATGTTTTAAAAAATCCTCAATCTTTCCTAGTATGAGAATCGTCACATATGTTCTCTAGGTCTTCCTTCTTCTCTTATTTATTTACCAACCCTCCGAGAAGTATGGAATTCAACGTAAATTACTCATTATAAAATAGTCATTACTCGGGCAAAGCATAATTTTTATATCTTTCAACCTTATTTGTTTACGGAGCCATCAACTATAAAATCAGACCCACGTGCCACGCGTACCTGTAACATCCTCTCTTTCACAGATTGCCAAAAGTTCTCTCTGGCATTTTATACTGCTTTATTTATAACCAATAGAAAGATGGAGTTTTAATTTATCAAATGACGTATTACATAACGTTGTTTTCAGTACAGAGTATTGTCTTCAGTTTGAAGGTTTCTCTTGCGGTATTCGGGTCGAGAAGTTTAATTATTTTAAGGCTTTTCTGCCATAGTTAGAAAGCCAGTTAAATTAATGATAGTTATAAGACATTTATTTCGGAAGTTTTAGAGGTTATACAAATGAAATTTGGAAATTTTCAGATGAAGAAAAGTATTTTAATCTTAACGTGAAAGTCACTTTGCACACGGAATAGTTAACATTCTAACTGTATATTCCCAAATGAAATCTTATTCGTCCCCGGTGGGATAGGGGTAAGTCTACAACGTTACAATTAGGAGTGCGAGTCCCCTCGGTGGACACAGCAGTTAGCCTGATATGGCTTTGCCATGAAAACCACACATACATGAATCCTTATTAAAAATACTTGGTTAAAAATATAATTTTTTGTGTACAAAACACTTGGGTAAAAATCTATTGAAGATGAAACAATATAATCAAGTTTAATTTTGAGAGAAAAGCCGAAAAGGCGAATTTTGTTACTCTAAAATCAGCATATGAGTCCAATTACTAGATTTTCATAAATCCTTGACTTTTCATACGGGGTCGGTCGATGTGACCGACCTTGTAACCATCAGTTTCCATTCTATAACTTTTCATATGTTTTATATATCTTCACGAAAATTGGCAAACTTTCAGTTAACATTATTTTACTATTAATATGTATATATACGTGTGTAAGTATTTTCTATTATAAGGATTCCTTTACATTGTTTGTTTAGTACATGGCTTTAGCATTAATCTGATCTCTTAAGCTGTTCAAAGCTCGAAATAAAATTATATTGATACAAAAACCGAAACTATCACTAACAGCGATACCTCTGATGAATTAATGTATTATAATCATTATAAGTTTTTGTTTTGTGACTCTACATATACCTAATTCATATGGACAATGCACAAACACAGTTAAAACGACCTGTTAAATTAGATAATTTCTGGTTCTGATCTATTTATAACAGCCTTTCATCTTTATACCATAAATTGTAAAACTACAGTTCAGCTTTATATTTCTATTTTCAAAACTCATTTTGTACCTCAAAATAGTTTGTTTGTTTGTTTGTAGTTATGCACAAAGCTACAGAATGGGCTATCTGTGCTCTGCCCACCACGGGTATCGAAACCCGGTTTCTAGCGTTGTACGTCCGCAAACACACCGCTGTGCCACTGGGGGGCCCGAAAAATAGAAATAACAATCATGCCAAAACTTATAAGTATACGAAAAATAATAAAATAAATATGTTTTATATATTTAACAATCTAACCGATCCTGTTGTGATAAATTCACTAAATAATGAATAGAACATAAGTTACTGGACATACAAAAACTAATAGTTTGCTTTAGGCATTATCAACGATTCATTGTCGCTTCAAAAACGTGACGATAGAATATGTTTTTGTTTTGTTTGTAGTTAAACAAAAAGTGATACAAAGGGCTATCTATGCTCTGCCCACCACTGATATCGAAACCCGGTTTCTAGCGTTGTAAGTCCGCAGAAGTACCACTGGGGGCCAATAGAATATGCAAAACCATGTATAATATCTCCTACTCACGTCTAGTCACCAATGATTATTTATCTGTTTGTTTTAGATATTCGAGTAAATATATACATGGGATATCTGCATTAGCTGTCCTTACTTTTGAAATGAGACTAGAAGAAAGGCAGTTAATTAGCATGATCCACAAACAACCTTTGTGGTACACTAATCCAATAGTGGGATTCGTCCATCTCTCTATATACCCAGTCATAGGTTGATTATATGGTGGAACAATAGATTTCGGAGCTGGTGAGCCAGTTTCAAATTCGTGTGATACTACACAGTATTTCTTGCATTTAAACTATGACAGTCAATTCCTAAGTGTGGATGGTAAAGATGTAAGAGTTATCTTCCGTTTAGTCAGAAGTTCAAAACCACAGACGATGAGAGATTAGGTTTAGTAGGTTTGCTATAAATAGAAATACGTTACAATTGTAACGCATTTTAATCATGAAGTGTGGTACACGAACCATGGACCTTCGAATCCACAGTCTAGCACTAGAGTACGCTCTCTAGGTGCAGGAGTTTGTGGAGAATAAGAGTGAGTTTGTGAGTTATTCAAATATTGGACAAATTATGTTGTATTTAATAAACTAGGAGTCTTGTGGAACATCTGTTTTCGGAAATGGAAACTTTGTATCTTTAAAATTAAAAGCGTCTATTTTATTAACAAGTTTGAACTTAAACGTTTGATTAACAATACTTATTTCTAAATCCAAGTAATACGCTTTGTCTATAGTGATATATATGTTTGGTAGTCAATAAAACTCTAATAATTCGATAAAAGAATATCCACAACTTATGTAACTAATGTGCAAAGTTTGGTAATGGATGAAATTTTCGCCTATGGGTATTCATTACATTTGCTGAAACTGAAGAACCCGAAAAAAGTTTGATATTATATGAATTTCGTGAATTTGATTTCCATAGAAACTTAAAGAAGGTCAAATCAGTTCGTTGATTGATACTTAGTGTTATTAAACTAATTGTGTAAATTACAATATTATAAATTGAAATACTCAATGTCGTCCATACCACGTGGGAGATGTACTTTTATCATTTAACCCCTCGCCACCCCTCCAAAAAAAACACAACAAAACAACAAAAGCATGTGTTATTCCAGGTCATCTGGAGTCAGAAACTCCAGGTGATTTCCTCTCAAATGAGGAGGTTCTGAACAGTAGCCCCATAAACTTTTGGGGAAATTACAATCGAGTAGCCATCGTAGTCGACTGTTACAAACAACTGGATTACCTGTTAAAATTAAGATGATGATACGTCAATGAAATTACCCCCAAAATATAGAAATTTCGATATGATTGTACTGTACATGCTGTTTTGCTTAATGATTTATTCAGAAGAACAATTGTTCTCTACGAACCAAATGTTTAATCATGTTTATGTCTTTTGTTGATGATTTATTTGATATCTTGTTGTTGGTAATATATTAACTACGTATGGATTTATAAATATCAGTACTGAATAGAGTTTATCAGAGCTGCCATATTATCTATAATATAGTTAACCAGTTAATATAGTTAGCCTTACAGGACATAGCTGACCAGAAAGGCCATCTCTTCCTTGCTATACCAAATACAATTTATCAGAAAGACCATCTTGCCAGTTAGCCATACTGAATCCAGTTGATCCCATACGGGTTTCCACGTAGCCTCGTCTAATACGGCTATGTTGTTACTTTCCAAATAGATACTTCTTAAGTCATGCATATTAGTGAAGAAATCTCGTGGGAGCTCGTTAATCTGATTATAGCTACAAAACGGATCAAAAATATTATAATTACAAAACATATACAAAATTCTTTATTTTTTAAAGCTATCTTTTTCACGTACTACTATTACTACACAAGGTTTATGACAAGTAAAACATGAATTACTTACTTAATTCATTGAAATAGATTATCGAATTATAAATTAAATTCGATATTTTTGCAAAGAAAATAAAGAGCATCTACAATTTGTTTGTTTTTGAATTTCGCGCAAAGCTACACGAGGGCTATCTGCGCTAGTCATCCCTAATTTAACAGTGTAAGACTAGAGGGAAGGCAGCTAGTCATCACCACCCACCGTCAATTCTTGGGCTACTCTTTTACCAACGAATTGACCGTCACATTATAACGCCCCCACGGCTGAAAGAGCGAGCATGTTTGGTGTGACGGGGATTCGAACCCACGACCCTCAGATTGCGAGTCGAGTGCCCTAACCACCTGGCCATACCGGGCCAGCATCTACAAACAAGATATATTAACAAAGCATTGAACCGATAAAGAAATAATAAAATAAAGACTAATATTTAACAATCAGGTTTTTGCAAATAAACAAAGAGATAGAGACAATAAACAAACCTAGTTTTACTTCAATTCCCTAAAAATCAATAATTACACAGCCTACAGATTTAAAGTTCGTTAAAGTTGTTTTGGTTTTGATAACGGATTTTCTGTAATTGAACTATGTAGATTTCGGGAATAATATTAATTTTTTGTATGACGTAAGGAGTTTTATAAAACTCTCACGTCGCGATTGGTCTAGAGAAATCTATAGCCAGTGGTTGTCAGTATTTTAAGCATAACAAAGTGTAACCAGATTTCAATAAAAATTATACACTTATGTAAAAGTACATATGACGTTTTGTGAAAAAATCTGTACGCGATGGAGAAAAATGGATATCGTTTTCGGATTCAGCGTACAGGAATTATTGTAAAACATGTAAAAATGTCAAGACAATAAAACCATCGCCGGCCTGTGTTATAGGTTTCTTACAAATCATCATTGATTAAAACCAGAGCTAGATAAGCTTTTAATAACGTGAACTTTTGAGACTTGATTGTTTACGTAATGAACATGGTGATTAATAAAATGTTTTAATAACTGACAACTAAATATATGAAAGCGTCGACATTCGACCCCTTTCATCTAGCTTAGCTAATGAGAACGGTTATATGGTGGTTAGCTAAGACGTTTTTCTCAGTGCTTCATTCAGCTATACGGATCACAATGCCAACCAAAGTAGGGATTGAAAATCGTTTTAAAATATATCCAACTCGTATCACTTTGTTTATTTGTGTACTTTTTATTGCAGCAATTATTTTGTTTTGGAAACTTCTTATAACAATTCTACAATTCAACTGTTGATAGTTCATAACATTTGAAATCATTACCTCATATCCATAATTTGTAGATTATCTGGAACATGGATCGATAAACGTGTGAAATTCTATTTTCTGAAATACTCAAATAAGTGAGATTGGTTAGATAAGCAAAGGCTGTTTCACCTAAAGTTTCTAACTAAGAAAACCTTATTTCCAATGTCTTCAAATTTGTGAAGTGATTGAATAATATATTTCCAGATCCTCGTCCTAGACTTTCCATCATTAAAATTTCCTCTACTGATTCAGAGTTGCCTTCTAAGAGTGGAGCATTTTCTTGAGGTATAGGAAGTAGGTTCACATTAGAAAGTGATAAGACTCTAAATGTTATGTCTTTGAACAGCTGTTTTGGAATTCTTTCTAATTCACAATTAAACAGCTCAATTTCATATACTGGTCCATAGTCTTTCAAAACGTCCGCCAATTTTGAGATAGTCTGCAAAGATGAATTACTGAGACAACGGACTGACAATCCTTCTGGGAGAAGAGAGTAGGAACAAGGTTGTATTTGGATAGTCTCTGGGCAAGCAACTGTTTTTGATGAAACAGAAAAGTTGCCTTGTCCATGTGGTAGTGCCAGTGCACTGCCGAGGAAAACCATCAAAAAATAAGATTGACTAAAAAAGAAATCAGAAGCTATTTTCATTAATATTTATACAGTTATATAAAGTAGCTTGCTACAACTTCATACCTATGTTAAATCCCGCTAGATGAAGTTTTACTATTCCATAGATTCAATTCTATTTTTCCTTCTTACACCTTTACGATGATTCATTAGATACCTCATAAATTCTAATATTAATTTTTTTTAATATACTTATTAGATTATCAAACACGCTGCATTTTACAAAAAAATGTTGATATTCATTAACCTGTGATGTCCTTCCTTGTTACTGTTCTACGTTCTTGTATTTCCCTGCTATAAAAGTATTGTTACGTCTCAGGTCGTTTGTTAATTTCCTGTAAAAATTCTTTCCGAAGAACTTCAGCGATACAAGTCCTTTCTTAAATAAAACTAGTTTATTCTTTCTCAATACAACTTTACAATACAATTAATTTCCACAGTCACTTTAACACACACTAAAATTTACAACGATTCACGCACTTTACTTACGGTCACTACCGCTCACTTGACTCTATTGTCCGTCTCTATATCTGTCTATCTGCTGTTATATCTCCGCTTTATTTGCCGGGCTTATATACTAAAATAGAGGGCGTCCGGCAAACACTAGAGTTGCCAGGAACAGTCATGATCCTTTTAGAAACTCATGACGTGTTACCAGCGTCACGTGGCTTCCGCTGTCGTAGCAGTAAGAACAAAAGATGAGTGAAAATGAAAAAAAAAACAAATCGGAATGAACTCGAATGAAAATCTCTTTATTAATTACTCTAAAATCATATTAATTACGATGTAAAACAGTAGTGAAATACATTTGTTCAAATAATTAGCTTATTTAACACTGTTTTATTCTTTTTGTTACACTCACAGTTTCGTATTAGCCCCTTTTGTTTGTTGGACAGAGTTCCAACTTACAGGACAACTGAAATTAAAGACTTATTGATACTATGTTGTGTTTCTTCCTTAATTCTTTCTTTACTTCAAGCTACGCCTAACGAGAACTACTCTAAGTACGTTAGGCTTATCATAAGTTGCTAGAACTTGTTTTTTAAGTTGATCCTTAAAGGCAGCCTGGGATTTTGAAAAAAAATGCGATCAAAAAAAGATAATTTAAACTGGTGGAATTTACAGATGAGACCGCTTTCATTTTATAGGACAGAGAAGAATCTCGAAGAAGTCTGAAAAATGTTTTGCCAGTATATCAGGTTTAATGTTGAGCATTAATGGCACCTTAGATTGTGGAGCACACGATACCAAAACAGTTCAACTAGCATGTAATTTTGAGTTAGAATTGAACTGATGTATCTTTATTTATATATATATTTTTGGATTAATTTCTATTCTAATTTCGTAAAAACGATGATTGAAATATTAATGATTTAATCTCGGAAATTGAAAATATGTTGTCCAGTTGATAAGTGTTACGAAATCTCTTATTATTGCAAAGTTCAATTGTTTATTTCTTACTACTAGGAGACCTCCAGTAGACTATATAAATGTTTTGTTTCTTACTACTAGGAGACTTCCTGTAGACTATATTGTTAAGTCTCCGTTTGTTAATTAATTTTCCTAAACTTCGTTCCCACGAAACTCAAGTACACACATTGTTCCGTCACGTTGTGACTGTCTTGTATATACCAGCCTACCCCCAATCTAGTAGTCTCCCGACAATGCACGAAGGTTCGAGAAGGACGTGGCGTGATACTAGTCACGTGACCTCGCTGACGCAACACTGCCCCTCCTTAGTATTGTTCGTCTGAACAATAGCCACTTACATTAAAACAATAAC
>NW_013672259.1:0-2519 GCF_000517525.1 Limulus polyphemus
GTAGATGGTTTATGTTTTACTTCTGACATTACATAATTAGATGGTTTATGTTTTACTTCTAACATTACATATAGTAGATGGTTTATGTTTTACTTCTAGCATTACATATAGTAGATGGTTTATGTTTTACTTCTAACATTACATAATTAGATGGTTTATGTTTTACTTCTAACATTACATAAAGTAGATGGTTTATATTTTACTTCTGACATTACATATAGTAGATGGTTTGTTTTACTTCTAACATTACATATAGTAGATGGTTTATGTTACAAGTAAAACATAAACCATCTACTATATGTAATGTTAGAATTAAAACATAAACCATCTACTATATGTAATGTTAGAAGTAAAACATAAACCATCTACTATATGTAATTTCAGAAGTAAAATGTAAACCATCTTTTTTATGTAATATTAAAAGAATGTTAGAAGTAAAATATAAACCATCTACTATATGTAATGTTAGAAGTAAAACATAAACCATCTACTATATGTAATGTCAGAAGTAAAACATAAACCATCTACTTTATGTAATGTTAGAATTAAAACAAACCATGTAAAACCATCTACTATATGTATCTACTATATGTAATGTTAGAAGTAAAACATAAACTATCTACTATATGTAA
This sequence comes from Limulus polyphemus, assembly GCF_000517525.1. Taxonomy (NCBI): domain Eukaryota; kingdom Metazoa; phylum Arthropoda; class Merostomata; order Xiphosura; family Limulidae; genus Limulus; species Limulus polyphemus. The sequence continues at coordinate 633 of NW_013672259.1, forward strand.
TGTTACAAGTAAAACATAAACTATCTACTATATGTAATGTTAGAAGTAAAACATAAACCATCTACTATATGTAATATTACAAGTAAAACATAAACCATCTACTATATGTAATGTTAGTGTCCAGATGCTCAGGTTGATATTCCATACTCCATTAGAAATTTCAAGTGTCAGTACATTTTACAAATTATACATTTCTGTAAAACATAACTGTCAATAATAAATTAGCCAAACTTTATGAATTTTAATTCTAACCTTTCGTAGCTGGTTAGTGAAAAACAGGGTCTGCAAGAGAGAATTCATATAACAAGTTGCCCCTTGGTTCTTCAGGCCTACAAAACCTGTGTGTTTCTTGGAGTCCCAGCTGTAACAATAATAACACATTATATTTATCCATACTTTGATAAACAATCTACTTTATCTGTACCACCTCACTATCTTCAACAGACTTATAACTGAGTTTTCATGATACTCTACCTTTAAATGTATAATTAAAAATCCCCTATATTTTCTTACAATATTGTTAGTCCAGTCAAAATGGTTTTGTATATGTATTAATGTTGTGTGCAATACGTCGTTAAAGTGCTCATGGCACTACTTGTTTGTAGAGTTACATTCAACATTTAATTATCCATTTAAAGGTAGAATATCATAGAAACTCAGCCTCACTATCTTCAACAGACTTATAATGGTACAGCTTTCTTACAATATTGTTAGTCCAGTCAAAATGGTTTTGTATATTTATTAATGTTGTGTGCAATACGTCGTTTAAGTGCTCATGGCACTACTTGTTTGTAGAGTTACATTCAACATTTAATTATCCAATTTTATTACCAGCATGTGTGAATAAATATGGTATCCAAATCAACTTTATAATTTCAAAAGGAAATATAAACAAAAAAATCTCAAACTTCACTTTGGGTCACGTGATGGGTTCGTCAAATCAACCATTTTAGATTTTCTTTCTACACTTATATAAGATTATTAGTAACCAATAGAAAGAGTAGCTTTTCCTTTACGAGATTCCTTATACTGTTGTTTCATTTTGGTTCCTGTAAGTAGATATTTAACCTTAAAAGCTTGGATAAAGAAGTCTCTTTAAGGAAGTGTCAAGAATGAACTGATTTTATACAAATAAAACCATAAAACAAAGCCCCCTCCCCCTGGATTTACAGCACTATAAACTGGGTTTGGATACCTGTGGTGGACAGAACACAGATAGCCCATTGTCTAGCTTTTTGGTGATGAAATAGTTACAAATCATTTTGAAAAAACTGTTTCCTCCCTTTTTTTTCTGGCATATTTAAGTTTTAGAGTGAAGTATGATCATGTACACACATCTTTAGGGACATCATGTTTATCTCTCTTACATTGTAGCCCACCCTTTAGACACATCTTCAGGGGCATCACGAATATCTATTGTAGATTACTGCTCACCCTGTATATAGATCTTTAGGGGTATTATAGATACCAATTGTAGATTATGGCCCATCTCGTAAACACATCTTGTATCACTGAATTCTGACTTTAAAAAAAATCTTGAGCACGTTTTAAAGGTCTCTTCTTACACCTGGATCGAGGCAACTCGCTTGAAAGTGTTAAAGCTTTGTATCAGACCTGAGAACATCAATTTTGTTTTTGTTTTTATGATAAGGCTTATATTAAAGAATTGATAAAGAACTTTGATAGAATATTTAAGTATCAGCAAATCTCATTGTTATCAGAATCTACAAATGTGTTTTAACCCTTTCCTGCAATGGTTTGGTTATTGTTAGATAATACAAATTTTTTACAACAATTATTAACAAGAAATATGATGAAAAAATAATCATATTGTAAATAAAAACGATTTGCTACAAACCTAGTTTTTAACTGTACATGTATAATAAA
>NW_013672259.1:2529-3757 GCF_000517525.1 Limulus polyphemus
TGTAGAGTTACATTCAACATTTAATTATCCAATTTTATTACCAGCATGTGTGAATAAATATTGTATCCAAATCAACTTTATAACTGACATTTTAATATCTTAATTTCAAAAGGAAATATAAAAAAAAATTCTCAAACTTCACTTTGGGTCACGTGATGTGTTCTTCAAATCAACCATTTTAGATTTTCTTTCTACACTTATATAAGATTATTAGTAACCAATAGAAAGAGTAGCTTTTTCTTTACGAGATTCCTTATACTGTTGTTTCCTGTAAGTAGATATTTAACCTTGGTTTCATTGTCTACAAATCATGTTTTTCTTCTTCAAGTCGGCTAATGGAATTTTTAAGCTTACTTATAACTTAGTTAGAAAACCAGTTGAATTAAAATAGTTTTGGGACATTCTATTTTAAGCCTGATGCATTTTTTTTCTGTTCTAAAGCACATATTTGAAAGGAATGCTAATAATTTTGGAGAACCAACATATGTGAAAAACTAGTCTAAGGAAGTACGCTGTTAGTACAATTTACTGAAATATGCTTCAACATTAATATATGTCAGTATTTGTGGTTTATGTATATTTTTTACTTATTGTTTTATATTATTTAATAAAGTAAATAAAATTTAAAAATGAGAAACCTTTTAAGTTAAATAACAAAAGTAAATTAAAAAGTTGAGTACAAAACTTTCACAAGACCAGCTCAAGCTAATTGTATAGCAATTCTAACCTGATTGGTTGTTTACATTAAGTTCTCCTACTGCCTGTCAAGTACTTAGGTAGGGCTAAACGACATTGTAAAATATATGTGAGAAGGTGAGATAGCTAAGGCTGTTACAATAAGTCATTGTAATTATTTGTTACAGTCTGCAGCCATGCTAGAAAAAAAGTATTACTGAGTTTATTTTGTATTTTCAATTTTTTTACCTTTGTATATTGATAAGTTCACTACAGGTAGTGTTAGGGTAAAGAAAATAAGAGATCAGATATAAAGTTTTATGGGAGGTTCTATAGGTTATACAAGCTAAATATGAAAACTGAAAGATAAAAATTAGCACTTTTATTCTTAGCATGAAAGTCAGTTTTCTCTCGGAATGACTCAGTAAATTCATAGACAAATGTTTAATAGAAGTAATTTATTAAAAATTCTGATTTTTTGTATACAACATACTTAAATGTTTACTAAAAGCATGCCAGATTTACTTGAACATACAGAATTATTATATACAGT
>NW_013672259.1:4757-8499 GCF_000517525.1 Limulus polyphemus
GAAAAAATAATCATATTGTAAATAAAAACGATCTGCTACAAATCTAGTTTTTAACTGTAGATGTATAATAAAAACGATTTGCTACAAACCTAGTTTTTAACTGTAGATGTATAATAAAAACGATTTGCTACAAACCTAGTTTTTAACTGTACATGTATAATAAAAACGATTTGCTACAAACTTAGTTTTTAACTGTACATGTATAAATAAAAACGATTTGCTACAAACTAGTTTTTAACTGTACATGTATAATAAAAACGATTTGCTACAAACCTAGTTTTTAACTGTACATGTATAATAAAAACGATTTGCTACAAACCTAGTTTTTAACTTTACATGTATAATAAAAACGATTTGCTACAAACCTAGTTTTTAACTGTACATGTATAATGTTTTTCATGTAATTTTCATAAAAAAATTAAACAGGGAAGTAGCAAACTGGACAAAATATCTGAACATTGTGTAAAAATATATAAAGTTATCTTAAACTTGAGTTTTCATCACATCTATTTCAATACTGGATGACACGTTCTGAAGGATAAGACTTTTCAAAAAGACTAATTTACTGTAGTAATTCAGATGAAGAAGGCTCAGTAATATGTCTAGGCTAGTGAGGTGTCAAGCCCATTTTTAAAGCTCAAATTAGTCTAAACAAAGGGTGTGTGACATTCGTATTATTTTTTTTTGCTAGCTTTAAGTTTTATCACAATTAACAGAAAAAGTATGTTTCATTATGAGATCTTGAAGGATGTTGTATTTATATTTTTTCTCTTAACATTCTTAACAGGCAGTTTACCAGATGCCAACTGAGAGTGATGACTCATCAAAAAGTGTAGCTCTAGCACTGCAGAGAGTGTTTTACGAACTCCAGTTTTCAGACAAGCCTGTAGGGACAAAAAAGCTCACAAAGTCATTTGGGTAGGAATAGAAGAGATGAATTTTCTGAAACTTAAACATTCAACAGTTTTACTTTAACGTTCACAAGAGAAATTGAAAGTGATTTAAAATTATTATAGATTTAATGATGTAAAAGTCTATAAATTTGTTTCTACATCAGTGTTAAAAAAGTGGACTGATTATTATTGCAGGTGGGAAACGTTGGACTCTTTCATGCAACATGATGTCCAGGAACTTTGTCGAGTGGTAAGTCTAAAGGACAGGAAAATTGAAATGTTTACTTGTGTAGAGTTAGTTCCTTCAGAACCTGAAATAAGATCTGAATTTGAGTATTTCAGCTGCAGATTTACTTCTATAACATTAAAAACGAGTTGACTGATGTTGCTTGTGTGTTGATCTTCCAAATGAAGCTACTACCCATAATTATTATCATATATTTTTAGTTTAAAAAGTGATATTGGGTTAAGTATAACTTCTTATGATATATGGAGAAGTTCTGACAACTGTAACATGATTATTAATACACTTTGTTTACAGTATCTTGATTGTATTACCACAAAATGGTTAGGTTTGCTAGTTTGTCATTGTTAATTACAAAGCTACACAATGGGCTGTACCCACCACAGGTATCAAAACCCAGTTTTTAGTGTTACAAGCTTTCAAACTTACCATAGAGGATGCTAGGTAATGTACAAGGAGAAAACTGTAATGTCAGTTTCTATATGTTTATACAGTGTTTGAATCTTTACATGCCCCATGTAGCAATTTTAAAATATTAATGTCCTCTGGACTTTCCATTATATTGATTTTTTCCTTCCCAGTTGAATTCATAAAATGAATCGTGAGACTTAGTAGAAACTTGTCGAACAAAGTACTAAATCTTTCAAATATGCTGTTGGCCATGAGGAACGGTTTAACATACATCACTCAAAAAGATTGAACTAGATTTTAAAAAGACTTAGAATCAAGCACTTTCAAAAATAGTTATTTGAAACCTCCTCAAATATACTGTCACTAAGATTTAGTATATATATATTTGTTAATTATTTCACCATGAAAACCTTTTTTCTAATTTACCTGTTAAAATTATCACAGTTCTGTGTGAGAACTGGTATGATAGACAAGACAGTAATCGTGTAAAATTGTGTACTCTCGGTCAGTTACCATAAAAAATGTGGAAGGGTGGCTGACCTTATTATGAGAATATATATAAAGTTTGAGTAATATTGAGAAACTAGGTTCTCCTAACCATTAGATTCAAAGTTGTTTGGTTAATAATAGTTTCTTTAAGGCCTACAATCTAGGCTTAGATTGGTAAGAGACGCATACCAATAAATACAATTAAAATAGCAGAAATATGTCTATTTTAGGAAAACTTTTAAGTTTTTGAGTAGGTATTAACAATATGAAACAGCAGAAAATTCTGAAAATTGTTTACCTACATTCCTTCAAACATAAGGTATCCAATTATTGAAAAAATATTAAATATTACATTTACTACCTGTTATGATCCCTTGAGGAGATGAACAGAGCACTTAAATACATTAAAGCAGTATGTTTTCTGTAGTAAATATGACTAATCGAAGCAGATTTAGCTATTGCAGGTTGAAAAATGGTGTAACATAAACATTGCTGAAGGGACACGTTTATCATAAGTTACACCTCCTGATTTATTCATTTGTTAGGTTGGTGGAAAACCTGATGTAAAAGTGGGAACCTACTTAAGCTAGCCACTGTTTTCATGTTGAAAATTACTAAAATAAGAGCTGAAAGTATCTTCTTCTTGGATTTCATGAAATAGGCCTAGGTCTTGGTTTCACTTTTACTTCGAAGGTGAGCCTTGGTTTAAAAAAAAACGACACTAACATTGAGCACAAACTTTTTATTTTTTATCTCCGAATTAAGTAGCTTACGTTAGGATGTGATGTGTTTCTTTATTAGAAGAGCACTTAAACAACAAATGAAAGTCGGATATCTTTCTTCCTCTCTGTTTAGCTGCTGGATAACATGGAAAGCAAGATGAACGGAACCTGTGTGGAAGGGACCATCCCTCGACTGTTTGAAGGAAAAATGATTGTAGGTCATTGTTTATTAACTGTTAATGAGAGTTGGTATCAACTAGATAGTGATTATATTTATTTATTTCTGTAATAACATTTGCCCCACCCTGATGGACATATAATTTTTACTTGCATCTTACAGACCACATTGGTGGACTTGTAATTTCTACTTAACATCCTACAGAATATCTTGACGGACTCGTACTTTCTACTTAAAATCCTACATAATATCTGATTAATTTGTATCTATATGTGAAACCCTCTCTAATTTTATGTGCGTGAATGTCAAATCCCGTAGAAAATGGCATTTACTTTTCAACAAGTACCGAAACATTCTTAAGGCTGTGGGAGTTATTTTTAACATGACTCAGGCCTTAATGAGTGGAACATCTCCAAAATATGAAAATAAACTAGATGTAACTTGAACAGTTACATGTAAGTGGGCAAGTATTTTACGCATGTATTTTCCTTGTAAAAATAGATTTATAGTTGTGATCTGAGTCAAAAGATAGAGTGTATTTTTTCCCACTGTGAGAACTTTATATAGTTGGGCATGACTAATAAACACGTCGTGACTCGAGTCAAAAGATAGTGTTTTTCCCGCTTTTAACGAACTTTATGTAGTTGGGCATGACTAATAAACGATGTTGTGACTCGAGTCAAAAGATAGTGTTTTCCCGCTTTAAGCGAACTTTATGTAGTTGGGCATGACTAATAAACATGTTGTGACTCGAGTCAAAAGATAGTGTTTTCCCGCTTTAAGCGAACTTTATGTAGTTGGGCAT
>NW_013672259.1:9401-10590 GCF_000517525.1 Limulus polyphemus
TAATAAACATCATGACTCAGTCAAAAGATACAGTGTCTTTCCCACTGTGAGAACTTTATATAGTTGGGCATGACTAATAAACACATCATGATTCGAGTCAAAAGATACAGTGTCTTTTCCACTGTGAGATAGATAGTTTTTATTTGTGTGATTTTGGAAAACAGAACATAGTTTAGGTTTTGCAAAATCTGTAAAGTCCAAATGAAACTTTGATATTTCTAATTATTAGAAATAAAAATTTTATAAAGAATAAATGCAATTTGAAATTTGAGATACTCAAAACTAATTACGAAATTATGAATTTTTGAAACAGCTGACAGAGACATGATCATGTACATCATTTAAGGAACTTGTATGTTCAGTGTTGTACATGATATGTCTCAAGTATTAGAAACGAAACATTGTACAGAAATAGAGCTATTATACCACAAAGAGCTGTTTCAAACTTCCTATTGTTTGTAAGTTAAGTGGGTCCTTTTTGAAAAGTAAATAAGTATGAAAGTGTTTTAATTTTTCCATATGCCTAATTTACAAAATGTGCCTCATATGTTAAATTCATATATAAAAATGTTTAATGCTAAAATATCTTAATTACAATTAGTAATTAATTTTTAAATTAGATTTTTAATGTGGTTGTTACTTGTGGTCTATGTACAGTGCTCTTCACTTCTTGAACCTTGAGGTTAATGTAAAGGTTAGACATGTAGCTTTTTGTATGAGAATTATCAGTTGGATATGATTTACCACTGTTTAAAAGATTCTCAATACTGTGTATTTGCTTTCTAGTCCTTCATTAGGTGCAAGCATGTAGACTACACGTCAAGCAGGGAGGAACCATTCTATGATATACAGATGAATGTTAAGGGGAAGAAAACAAGTAAGTTTCTGAAATGTAAAAAACAGAAAAATATTTTGCAAACTTTGGATAAAGGGTGAAAAAGAAAACTGCAACAGTCATGTTTCTGAAATGTTGTCTTTGTTCAAAGTGGGTAACAAAGAAAAAAAATGTTTCTCAAATATCCATTTTCCAATTAGTTAACAAAACAGTCATGTTTGTGAAATGTTGTCTTTGTTCAAAGTGGGTAACAAAGAAAAAAAAATGTTTCTCAAATATCCATTTTCCAATTAGTTAACAAAATAATCAAGTGTCTGAAATGTCGGTGATTAAATTAGTAAATAAAAAAGTATC
>NW_013672259.1:11231-12800 GCF_000517525.1 Limulus polyphemus
AAATATCCATGTTCCATATGGTAACAATTCAGTCAAGTGTTGTCTGTGTTCTATGATGGTAACAAAGAAGGAAAGTTTCTGAAATATCAATGTTACATATGGTAACAATTCAGTCAAATGTTGTCTGTGTTCTATGGTGGTAACAAAGAAGGAAAGTTTCTGAAATATCCATGTTCCAATTAGTTAACAAAATAATCAAGTGTCTGAAATGTCGGTGATTAAATTAGTAAATAAAAAAGTATCAGAAATGTTTTTTTGCATCGTGCTTGAAATTAACAAGTCAGAAAACAAATACTCGTGTTTTTAAGTCTTTGATGTTAGATGGTCTCAAACAAATGAAAGTCAATTTGATGTTTCTACAGAAAAAAATATCATTAGTTTTGAAAGAAATTATGTATTAAGATGAGGAAACTATTCTAACTTAAGACTCTCAATACCTCTTTTGCAAATCATTAAGTAAAGACAGGGATTAGTTTTGGAGTAAAGCTATATATGTGAACATCCAAACAAAAAGAAGATTCTAGACAATAGTACAAATAAAAGTTATGTCTTGTTCTGTTTTATTTCATGGCTCTAAGGTTAAATGAGTGTGTTGTTGTGCACTTGCAGAAATACGTACGGAATTAATAATGTACCATGTTATGTGAAGGTATTTTTATCTGATATGGTACTTGTTTATACAATAACATCTTTCAAAATTTCTGGATCTTAAAATCATATTACTTTTTTAATTGAAAGGTAATGAAGAATTTAGAACAAGAGTTTTTTTTTAACATGCATCATTTTTATTTTGCAAGCATTTTTTGTGAAGCTTAAGGAATTTCTCTGTTACTTTACATTTCCAGTACACAAGTCCTTCAAAGATTATGTAGCAGTTGAAACACTTGATGGAGAAAACAAGTATGATGCTGGACATTATGGCTTGCAAGAAGCAGAAAAAGGAATAATTTTTGCTTCTTTTCCTCCTGTTCTTCACCTTCATCTTTTGAGATTTCAGTACGATCCCTTAACAGATACCAATATCAAGATCAATGACAGGTATATAGAATTAGAATAGTTACTGTTATTGACTGTAGTATTAACAAATTGGTACAAAATTTATCATTAGTAACCCAATGGGTGACCCAAATTTATTACCTTCTGCTGTTGACAACTTAAATGATTTTCAATTCTTTGAAATGTTGTCAGTTGAACTTGGTTGTTTTACGTACATGCTTTATATGAACTGTTATTTTAACTTTAAAAAAACTATTATTTCAGGTTTGAATTTCCAGAAAAACTCAGTTTAGATGAGTTTTTACAAAAACCTGAAACATCTCCAGCTGCTTATACTCTTCATGCTGTTTTAGTACACAGTGGAGATAACCATGGTGGGCACTACGTTGTTTTCATCAACCCAAAAGGTGATGGAAAGGTAGGTCACTGAAGTAGCTTAGCTAATACCTGCGGGTTACGGGTGTCATTACGTTTGTTGACTCGCATTCAAAAGTTTATTGAACTACTATTTCATGAATTATGTCATTAAGTTTGGTATCAGACTGTAGATTATAATTCAACTTTTAGTATACA
>NW_013672259.1:13832-15373 GCF_000517525.1 Limulus polyphemus
TGTGACATATCATACTTACATGTGGCCCAGAAGGATGAGGGGAAACAACTCTGTGACATATCATACTTACATGTGGCCCAGAAGGATGAGGGAAACAACTCTGTGACATATCACTCTATACATGTGGCACGGATGGATGAGGGGAAACAACTCTGTGACATATAATACTCCACTCTAGAAGAATTACAAGGGTTGAAGTTTACTAAAATTTTGAATGAAACTTATAAATCTATTAAACAGTCTCATAAAAAATCTGTAATGTACAAATAAATGCAATAAAAAGTACAACATTTGAATCAGTAATACTCTATTCATTAAATGTTGCTGGAGTCACCATTGATTCTACATAAAGCAATGATGAACATAGTCATATCAAATGAATATACCTCATTTGACTGTAGTATTCACTGAATAAGATTATAGTTTCCAGTTGTAATCATTCATACTGTACATGAAAGCCACACATATCTCAGAACATGTTTTACCTCTCAAAGCATTCTGTAAACATGTACGACACATGGCCTATCTTACTGGATGATTCACGTCACTGGAGCCATTTTCTTGGACAGTAAACATATATTGGTTTGCAGGTAAAATATGCTACGTTTGGTTGGTTAACTATTTACATAACTGGTTAGGTAATGGGTTGGCTAATCGGTTTGGTAACTAACTGGGTAATTCGTTAATTATCTACATATTTGTAAATATCTCTGTGACATGATATTCATTACTTCTGTAAAGATCACTTATTGTACATTCTACTTGACATTTTCCTGTTGAATTATTATTGTATTTTACTAAACGCCTAATTTCACACACCAAACATACTCATTGGAAAGTGTAATTTTCAGTTCTGTTTGTGGTTCAATAACTTTTCTCAATAAACATGATGACATTCCATTTTATTTTAGCAAGAATATGTTACAACTATAACAATGACTCGTACTTATAAAATAACCAATAAATACATAAGTACCCAACCAGAACTCTACTTGTTCTGTCAACATTTCCGAAATGTGCCATTTTCACTTAAAATGTTGGGATAAAAGTTAAATGTTATCTATCATAGAAGTGCCAATGTTTCCATCATATTTGATGAATGTGGTCTTGACAGAATTATCTGCCACTTTCAAACTTTACCTCCTGTAACAGACATCACTGTTCAAACATGTACCCTTCAAGAACCCGTAGAATAGCCGTGCTTGAAAGAAACGTATAAAAAGGGCCTGTAACCAAATTTTTTTGCACACCATTCATAAAATAAAATAATAATATTTTACAAAATAATCATATGTAGGACTACTAAATATGTGACAGTGATGATGTGTTGGTTTATATAAGAGACAGTGTGATTTCTAAGTTGTGTTGCTATTCACAGAACTTTATATATATTTGTTGTATTAATAAAATTTTGGAGGAGTTAAGATGAAATAAATGTAATTTACATGTAATATTGTTCTGAATCAGCCATTAAAAAAATGAAAAGCTAGTATACTTGTCAGGGCTAACAGAACTATTAGTTAGGAATTGTGAAAGTTAAT
>NW_013672259.1:16220-33040 GCF_000517525.1 Limulus polyphemus
AGTTCTGAAAATGGTTATGGACAAAGTTTATATAGAGAAGATTATGAACTATTTACATGGATAGTTTCATGGGAAAGTGACTTGATGGTTCCGCAAGGATTAACAATGGAATTTAATGGGAAGTTTAGAAGTTAAACAATGGAATCTATTGGGAAGTTTACAAACAAGCTACAGTTACATCAAATTATGTCTCTTTAAAAACTATAAAATTTTCTTCAATCATAAGACACCAGCTAAGCCTATTTAGGTTTAATGAGTGGGTGACAGCAAAATGTTCAATGTCAATAAGTTGATTGTATTCAATTTATGCACATAAATAAAAGAACTTATATTTATTAGATAGAAGTTGATCTTGACCAAGATTATTGTTAACAAAGGTATTATTATCCTTGTTTGTCAAAGATAATGCTGATGCCATTGTTAAATGTCAGGTCCTAGGTCACCATTAAATCTTCAATTTCTTTACACGTTTTTGACTACTGTAAAATAAGGTATCAAAAGAAATGTGTTAAGAGATATTAATCCAGTTGAAAATGATAGGATATATATATTTTGGTCAACAGTAAATAATGCAAAAAATAAAATTCTAATATGAAAGAAAGCCTATTTTCTAACTTGATACAGTCCTAAGTTTTGTTTCACATATTAGAATTAATTTAAAAAAAAAGGAAATAATTTCATTTTCTAGAATTTATCACATTTTGACAACAAGAATTTGTAAACAAATACCATTTATTGTGGATTAGTTAAGTGAAAAAAAAGTATGCCTATCTTTGTTATGATATGGCTTGGTTATCACATGTTGATTTTATGCTAAGAGCCACTTTTCCATCTGATGAGATGTTACAGTGTGTATGGTACTTTGTTGTTTCTCAGACGACAAGAAGCACTAAGAAGGAAAGAAAGAAATGAAGCTCACCTCTACATGAATGTCCAAGTACTCACAGAAGATAACTTTAATGGTCATCAAGGAAATGACCTGTTTGATCCAGAAAGAGCTAATTATAGGTAAAAATATAAAATCTTTTAATATTATAATTACAAAAATATTTGATTTTTTAAACACTATATATTTTGTTTGTTTCATATTCAAATATTACTCCCGATAATAAGCTCAATGTGTATGTCAGTGGTGGGCAACCTAAACTAATCTGTGTTTTTGGCCCACAAAAGCTTCAAGACCCCTTTTACAAGTAATGAGCCAAATATTGTTACTAGCAGAGACCCACAAAACATTTGCAGTCAAGTTAGTATTAGTTAAGCTCTTATTAAGAGATAAATTAACACTGTAATTTGTGTACGTTTTTTGCTTTAGTTTAGTTTGGGCTAAACATTACTGTACTTAATATGAACTAATATACTTTTATAAAAACATTAATAAGCTTTTTAATATGTTGTTGTATAAAATGTCTACTAAAGTATATTTACATCTGCCTTTTGTTTACATCTGTTCAAATGAAGTGTGTGCATATTTTCAGAACAGACAAAATCATAGTACTATTATAATGGAATTGTAATGAAAGTGAGTTACTTATGAAACATGTTAAAGCTGTAATAACTCTCTTTATTTTTAGTACAAAAATAAATAAAGGTGTCAATTTTTGAATAGAGTTGTTTAAACATTTGGTTAACAACAAGTGGCGGGATGCTACAAGTTCTTCAAATACCGATAGAATGATAGGTTTCTTTTTGTGAGTGTAAAACACTTAAATACACCATTTCGACTGTCAATTTTTGTTTTGAACCTAATGCCATACACTAACAAAGCATGATTTCCATGCATATATATATATACACTTGTCATTTGTCTGACATCACATCACAGTATGACTGGAAATAATTTTAAACATATCATTCTTTACAGGTTTTAGTAATAAGCATATGATAGCATCTTGACCACATACTGCCACCGACAAGGCCTTTCGCTCAATACTAGTGTTTATTGGGTCAGCTGGGCATGTAACTCAAAAAGTCTCAATTGAGATGTGTTTATATTCGTAGTGAAAACCTGTTTAGGGCCAGCAAAGAAAGAATCATTATCAGTTCTGTTGTCATTTCACACAACTGATCTATAAATAAAGTTTAGGTTTTAATTAACCTGCTATCTTCATGTCTGGGGAGTGGGGGGCATGTGCAGGACACAAGCTGATTACCACCCACTGATGTATGTGGATAGATGGAGTAATATAGGTTTCTTCTTTCAGGAGTTTCAAAGTCAAGAAGGTAGCAACATTAAGAAGCTTGATGGAGACACTTTCTGAACAAATGGTTAGTTTAGATTTACAAACAATTCTCATACTGTGTTAGAAAAATCATGACAAAATTTGTAATTCAGTTCAGTTTTTAACTAAAGTTTGTCTCTTTGTCAACGATGCATGACTAAAATTGTTTCTTTGTCAGAATTATCCCATCAACATGATTAGACCCTGGCCAATGACGCTTCGGACAAACCAGACCTATAGGCCTTCAGCTGTTGATCTGGAGACTGACAGCAATAAACCTGTATGTGTAAAAAAAAATGTTTTGTTACAGTATGTAGTTACTTCAGTATTATTTTTCCCATTACTAGTTATACTTTATAATGTGTAGTTAATAAAACTGGCATTATTCTAGAGTGGCCGTTATCTTACATTAATGATGTAAATGTAGACTTATTCAGGTTTTCAAGATTTTACTGTACAAGTCAGTTTGAAGACATCAGATAGTAACTTTTTTAAATTCATAATTCCTGAGTAAGAGCAAATAGGAGTGTCGTTTTCATTTGTTAAGTGACATATTTTTTGGATCAGACTTTCTTTGTGATTTATCAACCACTGAAATAATCTAATAGCAGTTGATGGCAGAGTAAACCTGTCAAACGTTTAACAATTTTGATTTGAAAAGGAAGAAACTATAAGAGATTAGAATTCTAGACTTACCATGAGACACGTTTAATTTGACATTTGTATGATGAAGTATTTTTAGGCAGTATTAATTGCAACATCTACTAATTTATACATACGTGTATACCCACACAGACACACACACACACACACACACCTTGTGTATCTTTAAGTAGACGATAATTATGATTGATGCAGTAGTACAGTTCAGTTTATAGATGGGTTTTACATTAATTAACTTATATGCTATTTATATCATTAAGAAACTATCAATGTATTTTGTTTTTATTACCATTATATGTTAAACTGTTAATTACTTAAAGTTTTTATCAATACCTTCCTGATAAATAATATTTCACCAGCTGTGGTAGAATGTAGGACTACTGTAGGTAAATGTCCAGGTTGAGAACTAAACAAATGATAAATAAATGTGTTAGAAATAATCTTGGGTGGTTTAATAACCTGCATTTATGACTTATTTGTAACCACAGCTAACATCTGAAATCTCCAAGGTTTAACATACTTTAAGATGATGTAATTTTCTTATCATGCATCAGCTTATTTAGGTCTCTCCGATAAAATTTTAAACTTTGAAACTGCTGCTGAAATAGGCACTTTAAACTAAAATTGTATAGTTTCTGAAGAGATATAAAATTATGCTAATGAGAAGAGAAAAAGGCAAAAAAAATTAAAAATGGTTTCATACAAGATCTGATACAAAAAGATAAGATTTCATATGCTCCTTTTGTGGTAAAAAAAGAGCAAAGATAGATATAGGCGGTTTAACAGACATGATCTGATGGACATAGAAAAACAAAGATAGATAAAGAAGGCTTAACACACATGATCTGGATGGACATAGAAAACAAAGATAGATAAAGAAGGCTTAACACACATGATCTGGATGGACATAGAAGAACAAAGATAAATAAAGAAGGCTTAACACACATGATGTGGATGGACATAGAAGAACAAAGATAAATAAAGAAGGCTTAACACACATGATATGATGGACATAGAAGAACAAAGATAAATAAAGAAGGCTTAACACACATGATGTGGATGGACATAGAAGAACAAAGATAAATAAAGAAGGCTTAACACACATGATGTGGATGGACATAGAAGAACAAAGGAGGATTGGAAGATTTTGGAAAACTGAAGACAAGTAAGATTTCATCAGCTTGTTGGAGAAAAGCAAAGAAAGAAAGATTAGAAGACTTGACTGATGTGTTTCAGTGTGAAGATAAAAAAAAATGGATACGATGATGCACACTTGGTATTGTGTAGTTTAGAAGAGTGAAGAAAAGTGTTCTTGATGTGTAAATATACTGGGTTTGTACAAACCTTGAAAATGCTTAAATTTTCTCAAAATATCTCCAGGTCCTTAAAGATCAACATAACTTTGACAATTGCATCTATTAGGATTTAAATCCTCTTACTATACATCTTTTGGAAGTGTAGTGATACTGAAGTTTTGTCTAAAACACATTAGGGAAGTCTTTTGATTTGTAAAGAAGTGAGTGTGCTCTCGTGGTAAATGGTTGTGTAAATAAGAATGGTAATGTAAGCAAAGATTTTGTGCTTCCTGTATATTTTAGCATATTTGTACAAAGGTGAACAGCAGAAGAGCCAACAGATGGACTGAATCAGTACTTGATAAGTTTATTATTCTGTAAGGATCATTCTTAAATGATAAAAGTTTGTGTCAGATTTTTGTAAGGAATGGAAGAAGAAGAATGTATTTTGACCGTATCTTTGAACATGTGTATGGCCTACAGCTTTTCCAGTAGGAAAACTGAGTTTTATAAGAATTATGAAAAACATCGTAGCTCATTGTTCACAACTTTTGAGGTGTTTTATTACACACAAATACATGCACATATAATATTTCAACATCTTTTCTTAAGTCACAAGAAAATATGACTGAACAAAGAATACAAGATCAAAAGAATGTTCTAATTATGTGAATTACGAACAACAACAAAAAATTAACCAATAGTATTATTGCTTATCTACAACAGTATCAATGGAGGAGATGAAATAATAATGAAATCATTTAATTTTGTAAATAAATATTCTATTTATAATGTTATTTAGAAGATCATTTTATTGAAAAGTTGCCTTAAAAGAAGTTAAGTTTATAAGAAGACTGTGCAATCTAAAACAGGCGAGTTTTTTTGTATATGCAGACTCCATACTAATAGCTATTTAAGGTCAGAATTACCATTACAAACAATAGTGAATCCTAGTGAGTTATTGGATGTTCAGTTTCATATATACACGAGATTTTAAATCAGTGAATTAGATGGATGTAAGAGGATGTTACCTGACCTAAATGATGCTCCAATATACTTGTGAATGCAGACACAAAATTGACCTTTAGTTTTTCTGATATAGGTGATGTTGGTACTATAGATGATCCTTTGTTTTGAAAAAGTGTTTTAATGTAAAGAAAAGTTTGAAATCTTATTAAATTTGACTTATTGGCAGAACTTTCTTATTAAAGTACTTTGTTGTCTTAGGTAGGAGATGGTCAGTGAAACTGGGCAGTTATTGGCTGTAAAAATATTTGGGAGAATTTTTAGAATATATTTCGTAAACTAGTAACCCAAGTACGGCATCTTATAAAAAAAATATACAAACAAGTATCAGGAAACACATTTATCTCTAAATAAATAAGCTTTGTTAGGACTGGTTACTGAACTTGAAAAAAGGAACCAAACAAGATAGAGATAGAAGTGGATGTATCACTTTATCTGGCTAATAATCACATAGAGGACTAAGCTGTCTCAACTTTATGTAGAAAATAAAATGTGTACGTTACTGGCTTCCTCTTTGGCAAAACAAATAGTATCATAATTTCCAGTCGTAAAATGTCATAAAAGTAGTATTGTAAAGGTAACTAAAGGTATAATGATGAAAGCTGTGATTCTATTCAAACACCAAGCTTTCTGTAGATAAACTGGGGAAGCCACCAATGTAGAGATTTATTCTCCATGTAAAGTCAAGATGGCTAAGTCTGCTATGTGATCATTAGCCGGATAAAGTGATATGTCCACTTCTATCTCTATCTTGTTTGGTTCCTTTTATCAAGTTCAGTAGCCAGACCTACATAGCTTTTTTATTTAGAGTTCAATTTTTTTTTCGTAATACTTGTTTACAATTTATAAATGCCCAGTTTCATGCCCTACTTTGTACATTAAATGATTATACTTTACAATCCAAAGTTTTTAATGAGAAAGTTCTACACACAGATGATTTTAAGATCATCCTTTAGATTAAAACCAAAGTGTAGTAGACAGATTAGGAGGAACATAATTATATGTCAACTAGAATATAAAAAAATTATATTGAACTTTGAAGTGCATCAAAAGTTAGTAGACATGTTGTGTTGAAAAAAAAAGAGTTACAGGGGATCTGTCTGAAGTATTAATATTCTTAAACTAGCTTGTAAGAATCTAACTGAAAAGTAATTTTTATTTCTTTCTAAGATTATTGACTTAGCAGATAATGCGAATCCATGGACAGTATTTTTGGAAACTGTTGAACCGGATTCAGGAGCCGGTTGTCTCCCAGAATTTGATAAAGATAGTAAGTATAAGGTAGATTGAAATGTTAGCTTATTGAATATTGTTTTGTTATTAAGGGTAGAAAGTGCTTCTTGAATGAAAGTGTGTGTAAAATGCTTAATGTTAACTATAGTATGACACTTTATTATTTATTATTTGTGACAGTGTTGCTCACTAAGTTATTGTACTAGCTTGACCATATCGAACTGATGACCTTTGTGTAGTGTCCAAAATATTACACAAGTATTAATTACAGTAGTGCTAAAACACGGAATCATGGATCAACCTGTTTTGTGTTCATGTAATAAAAATATTTAAAATGCTCTTATTCAACCTTTAGTCCTGTATTTTGTATTGTTACTTGATTAAAAAATAGTTTTTTCATGTTACAAATATTAGTAAAGAAAACATATAGACTAACTGTACACTGTGTTGGTTGTAAGTCCAGTAGCTTAACTGTATGATGAATTTTTGGAATAAATATGTAGATAAAATAATGATCTAAAATGATATTACATTAAAATAACCACTGTAACTAAAGTATAGATTTTTGTGTTGTACTAGATGTTAATACTAATGATCTTGCTATATATATATATTGACTGACTTTGTGTTATGCTTTTAAAGTAATTAAAAAGTCTAGCATTATGCTAATGTTATAAATGTACTTACGTGTGAAAATCAATATGTAGCTAGTGTTATAAACGTAATTACATGTGAAAATCAATCTGTAGCTAATGTTATAAATGTACTTACGTGTGAAAATCAATCTGTAGCTAGTGTTATAAATGTAATTACGTGTGAAAATCAACCTGTAGCTAATGTTATAAATGTACTTACGTGTGAAAATCAATCTGTAGCTAGTGTTATAAATGTAATTACGTGTGAAAATCAGTCTGTAGCTAATGTTATAAATGTAATTACGTGTGAAAATCAGTCTGTAGCTAATGTTATAAATGTAATTACATGTGAAAATCAACCTGCAGCTAATGTTATAAATGTAATTACCTCTGAAAATCAATCTGTAGCTGTTGGCTAACCTACAGGGTTGAAAAAGAGAGTTTAATTGGATAACGTATTTATTTGGGTGTTGTCAAGGGAATTATGCAGAACTGTTTTGTTATCTCTATTTGGGAATTTTAGAGACTAAGTGAATGTTAGTGTTAAAGACTTGTATTTTTATATATAAGGTTTGATATTGGTTTTTATTGGCTTTGTTTAAAAAGTATTCAATTTCAGATCCAGAAACTAAGACATTCACGGATTTGAAATTTATGTTTTGTTTAAAACCTATGGAGGATCTTAAATTTAAGGCAACTCTATTAAACTGTTAAATTTATTTTGATTGCTTTAATTTTTGTCCAAAAACAAAAACGAAATAAAAACATTTTCATTGCTTCTCTTTTATTTATACTTAGTCCAGTTTGACTTTGTAGATGTGCATTGGCTGACATGATCTTTATGTGCTACTGACATTTTACCACAAAGTACAGAAATTTATTGCTCACTGAGAAAATATAATAGAATGTATATCTATTTGTACAATAAATATGTAAAATGAAATATTTAAATATAATTTGAAGTTCATGCCGTATTCATTATTTATATGAAAGTCATCAACTGAATGAACATTATTTTTTAGTTATTGCTACAGCATTTCCAAGAGGTTTGGATTGCTCTGTGTACTGGCACACATCGGGCATCCTTTGTCACACAGCTCGTCCATATATAGCAAACCATATAGCTTATGTTTATCAGCGACTGTTCTTGGCAGAATTATGATATCCAGTGCAGGGATTTTATTTTTCTTTGGTATAAAATGTTACAGTATCAAATACAGGGGGTTTATTCTGTATTAGTGTAAAGTATTACAGTATCAAATACAGGTTTTTTTTCTGTATCGGTATATTACAGTATCAAATACAAGGGGTTTATTCTGTATTGGTATAAAATACTACAGTATCAAATACAGAGGGTTTATTATGTATTGGTATAAAATATTGCAGTATCAAATACAGAGGGTTTTTTTCTGTATTGACATAAAATATTACCATATCAAATACAGAGGGTTTATTCTGTATTGACATAAAATATTACAGTATCAAATACAGGGGTCTATTCTGTATTGACATAAAATATTACCATATTAAATACAGAGGGTTTATTCTGTATTGACATAAAATATTACGGTATCAAATACAGAGGGTTTATTCTGTACTGACATAAAATATTACAGTATCAAATACAGGGATCTATTCTGTACTGACATAAAATATTACAGTATCAAATACAGGGATCTATTCTGTATTGACATAAAATATTACAGTATCAAATACAGAGGGTTTATTTTGTATTGGTATAAAATATTACAGTATCAAATACAGGGGTTTATTTTGTATTGACATAAAATATTACAGTATCAAATACAGGGGTTTATTCTGTATTGACATAAAATATTACAGTATCAAATGTAGGGTGTTTATTCTTTATTGATGTAAAATATGAAATTATCCAACAGAAGTTTTTTGCTTTAAACCTCTTGTTACAGTTGGTAGGTCAAAGTGTGCATGTCATGACTTTTTACAGAGTTACATTCAATGTTTAATTAAACTACTTTATTATCAATGTATATGAATAAATTTGGCATCACAGTGTAGTTAATAAATCAAATCTTAATATTATCCAAGTTTTAGTTTTAAATTTTTAAAAGGAAATATTTAAATAACACTTCAATTTCCCCTTGTATGAGAATCGTGAAATTTGTTCATTACATTTTACCTATCGTCTAATTTATTTACCATCCCTCTCTGACATACTGAGTTTAACGTAAATTACTCACTATAGGTATTACTAAGTCAAAGCCTAATTTTTATAGCCATCAGTCTTTGTTTATGAAGGCACAAACTAGAAAGTTTAACCCAATTGCCACACCCACCTGTCACATCCTCCCTTTCACAAATTGCCAATAATTTTCTGTTAGAATGTTTATGACCAATGTTTTAATTAACCTAATAACATATAGTTATCTGTTGTTCCCAGTACAGTTTTAGCTGAGGGAATTATTTTAAAACACTTATGTTTTAATTAGAAAACCAGTTAAATTATAATATTTATAGGACATTGTTTGCTTTGTATGTGTTATTATTCAATGTTCTTGTGTGCATTTTTTAAAATAAGTAAAAATTACTTAATTTACTAGTACTATCATTACAAAAAAATAGGCTTTAATTTCATTGGCTGGCTGACAGCAAAAAAAATCAGGCCAAATGTAAGTATAACATGTTATTTATTGTTATAAAAGTAACTAAAATGTGGAAATTAGAAATATAATAGGTTAGATTAGATAACATTATGTATGTAGGTTGTATGTTAAGGTAACTTGGGCTACATGTTTGCCAAGTGATTTATAGTTTATAATGGGAGTATTAATTATACATTGTTCAATGGGCAATAAAACAGTAAAATTAAGCATAAACAGATGTAGGTTGTTACGAGCTTTAAATTATTTCAGATAAACAGTTGTAGTTTTCTGTTACAGTCTGCAGTCATTTTAGAAAAAAAAACAGGTAATTTAGATTTAGTTTTTTTAGGTGGTTACAGAGTAGGTCAAATTGACCGAGTTCATGTAGAGTTACGGTAGAAAAATTATCAGGTAAAGTATAAAGTTTTACTGAAAAAAAAAGTTTGTTTATTTAAGAGGTTTTAGAGATTATGTAAATGAAATTTGAAACTGTAAGATGAATGAAAGTATTTTTAATTTTAACATGAAAATCACCTTGCACTCGGACTAGTCGACAAAGACTCCATATGTTCATAGACAACTCTTTAGTAGAAATATTTAATCAAAAAACCAGATTTTTTATAAGCAAAAGACTTCTAATATTTACTAAAAGTTTATAAAATTTCATGAAGATACTTTCAGAGTTATAGTATGTATACTTTCATGATTTCATTGTGGTTAGAAAGTTGTGCCCATAGGGTTAATATAGAATATTACAATATCCAGTGCAGGGAGTTTATTGTCTAGTAATATAAATATGTACACACATACATACTTGCATATTAAAACATCCATAGTAAGTTGTTGGTTGTAAAAAATGTTTATCTCAACCATTTGTGTTATCTATTATCAACCTGTGCAGTGTACATCACCAACTAAAAATAGCATACTTGTTTTTCAGGTGATGTTTTATTATTTTTGAAGCTTTATGACCCCAGGCACAAAAGAATATCTTACTGTGGACATCTGTATATGCCGATCACTGCCAAAGCAAGTAAGTGTTGTTGCAGTTATCTGTATACCAAGTTGCTTGCCAGATCTAATACTTCACATCAGCTTGTAATAGATTCAGTTTGTATCTGGAAAATAACCAATGTTAGAAATTGTTTCAATCTGTTGGGATCCAGTTTCTACTTCATTACTGTATACTTAGCTGGATTGACTTCTTCTTAGAGGCATAGGTTAAAACATTAATTTTCTGCCATTTCTGGTTACTATATTAAGCTTGAAAACTTCATTTTAGATTTTTCATTCATAAAAATAACTAAAAAAAATTGTTTTTTTTGAATGCAAAAAATCGTTCATGGTTTTTTTTTGTTCTCCTGTCATTACCTGTGTATAACTATTAATTTCCCAACCAAATAAGCTGGACTATTATAATGAATCATTACATCATATTCCTGAAGTTTCTGTCTTTGTGTAATTCACTTATCTTACTAATGGGATTTAACTTATTTTGTAGAAATCTTTACAGTGTGGTTCGTAAAAATGTCAGAATTTTTATTGTTCCTGGTGGTTTTTATCATTTTTGCCAAACATTGATTTCTTGAAACACTTTATTGAAGAGGACAATATAATTATAATTAGTGCTTTCAAATGGTGTATTGATTTATGTGATGCATTGTCAATTTTTTTTATTAAAAATTTTTGGCCCGTTCTCAAGATAAGTCTGGTAACAAAGCTGTAAACATTCAGAAAAAAGTTATTTCTCAACTTCAGAAAGAGAACAATGTATTAAGTAAATAATTGAATCACAAAAAACTGTTTCCTTTCATGTAGGTCCATTATAATAGTGGTGAACTGCAAAACGTTAAACTATTTGTATAATAATTTTGTTAATCAGCAATTTCTATTGAATAACACGAAATTTCTCAAGTGTGTTTGAAACACATTTTAATTACCTCTTAAAGGCTCTACGTGAAAGGGTCAGCCAGTTTTTGTAATAAGTAAAACATTTCTTGTTTTTTATATTACTAATATAGTAAAAGTTTATGAAATATTAGTAAAGAAGAATACAACTGGTGTAGTTTCTTTCACATTGTATTGTGTATCCTAGTAAAAATAAAAATAGATGTAATCAATATTTGCTCAGGTGCAGCTGAAAAGTTTGAAATAATTTCTAGCTAAAAAATCAAAATTGTGATTTCTAATGGCTTTGCTCAGTTCTTCTTGACTACTAACATTATTTTAAAATATTTTAAAACAGCAATGGTGGTGTAAAACTACCTACAGTAGTATTACAGTTTTTTACCCTGAGTCACATTGTTATTTCTTTATAAATACTTATGAAATTATTTTATGAAATCAGTCATATGTTTAAAGTAGTTGATAAGTGTTCCTAAAAGTAAAAGACTTTTTTAACAAAAATTCACATTTTAAATATTTCTAATTATCATTTGTAAGTACCTGATTTTGAACATTTCTTATGCTTTTATAGTTTAATTTATAAGTACCTGATTCCATACATTTCTTACTTATTATGATTTTTGTAAGTACCTGATTCCATACATTTCTTGCTTATTATGATTTCTAGTTATTGTTTGTAAGTACCTGATTCCATACATTTCTTGCTTATTATGATTTCTAGTTGTTGTTTGTAAGTACCTGTTTCGATACATTTCCTAGGTATAATTTGTAGTTGTTTGTAAGTACCTGATTCCATACATTTCTTATGTATGGTTTCTAGTTGTTGTTTGTAAGTACCTGTTTCGATACATTTCCTAGGTATAATTTGTAGTTGTTTGTAAATACCTGATTCCATACATTACTTATGTATGATTTCTAGTTGTTGTTTGTAAGTACCTGTTTCGATACATTTCCTAGGTATAATTTGTAGTTGTTTGTAAATACCTGATTCCATACATTTCTTATGTATGATTTCTAGTTGTTGTTTGTAAGTACCTGTTTCGATACATTTCCTAGGTATAATTTGTAGTTGTTTGTAAGTACCTGATTCCATACATTTCTTATGTATGATTTCTAACTGTCACTTCATATATATTGTTAGTGAATAGAAGAATAAACTTATACATTATTTATATAAAGATAAAACCTTCAATTAATACTCAATAATATGACATAAATGTAGAGTAAAATGTAAATTATAAATTAAGAAAATAGACAGACTGTTGTGTGAGGACAACTTTCACTTAGTAATTAAGGTTTCTCCAGGATAATAAAATATATATATAGAAGAAGAAACAATATAAGACAAAAATTTTTTCTATGAACCAGCCATTACTCATGATTTTATATTTTGTCTATTTTCACGTTCCTGTACTTCTCTTTTCTTGTATATTTTTTCTGTGAAGCGTGTTTTAAGTCTCTGTGGTGACTTGCGTGCTTAGAATTTAGTAAACTTACAGAATGTTTATTTCCTACAGCACTCTGTTTTAACTGGAGTATAAAAATACTCGTACAAATTTTTTTGTTTAATTTAAGAATTTTATAAATCTGAAGAGTTTCTGAGATAAGAAGTTTAAACTTCGTGGCTCATGCTATTTTGTGTGTTTGTACAATCTAGGGGAACTTGTTCCAGAGCTAAATCACAGGGCAGGTTTTCCAATGGATACCAGTCTCATGCTATATGAGGTATGGTGCCGTTAGTATTACTGGAATAAAGATGACTTCTTTTTCTTTTATTTGGATCAACTAAAAACAACAACAATAAGACTAAAACCCTTCACTAATGTTATTAAAAAGCTTTCTTTCAAAGCTGAAACTAGTAAAATAACATATTTGTTATTAATGTTATTGAATGAACTTATTACTCACTGAAGTACTAGGACTAATGATATTTTTCAGTTGTACAGAATGTATATTTTATTTAATAATATTTTCCTTCCTATACTCTGTACTTAAGAGAGAGTTACTAAATACAGAACCATTCCAATAATGTGTTTGTAATTTTTTTATTTATATTTGTGGGAGTTGAGTCAGGTTCTGAGCTATATATTAGTACTTAATTTACAAGTTAAGGGTACAGTGAAAGTACTGACCTTTCAAAAGTTTTTTAAAGCAATTAAAAGAATATTTAGCTTTCTCTGGGAGGAAAATTATGAATGAGAAATTACTTTTTTCAAAGGTTACATAATATAGAGCAAGGAATATGAAGAAAAATATATATATTACACAAGTTATTGTTGAAATTACAATATATTCACTAGAGTAAAGTAGTTCTTCTTCATTTGTAGACAACCTAAGTTTTTAACATGAAACCCATCAGTATGTACTCACCAGAATGAAGTAGGTTCTCTTTCATCTGTAAACCACCTAAATTTGTAACATAAAACCCATCAGTATGTACTCACCAGAATGAAGTAGGTTCTCTTTCATCTGTAAACCACCTAAATTTGTAACATAAAACCCATCAGTATGTACTCACCAGAATGAAGTAGGTCCCCTTTCATCTGTGTGGTATAATGAATCGAGTAGGTTCCTCTGATCTGTAAGTTAAGTTTTCCTAACATTAAATTAGCTGGTAGTGAAAATTGTGTGTATTTAATTACATGCAGCAGAATCTAATAAATTGTGATGATGTTTGAATCCTATCTTTGTGAATTATTTAGTCAAATAACTGTCCATAGCTTAGGGAAAGAAAGGTTTGTTTTTACTTCATTTTTCTTTATTGATTCAAAAATGGTATGTATCTTGCAAATTATAGTGCAACCTGTGTTATGTATGCCTGATGAGTTATTGTTATGTAGGAAGTTAAGCCTAACATTGTGGAGAAGATCGAAGACCTTGATCTTCCCCTGGAGAATGTTTTAGAAGAGTTGATGGATGGAGACATCATTGTTTTTCAGCAAGCAGACATCAACCCTGATGAGTTTGAACTTCCTACAGTCAAGGACTACTTCAGGTGGAAAGTTTTCCATTTTAACACTTAACAACAAATGAAATTTAATTCAGAATGTACAGAGATTACTGTATCTGAGTTTCACAGCAGTTTGCTTAAAATTTTCTTTGCTGCTGGTACAAAAAATAGTTTTTGTTGTCTAAAGATTTGTTATCTACTGAACATGTTTTTACTTTCTACACCAGCTTGTCATTACTGTCTAGGAATCTGTTCAACGGAAAATTGTTGTTACTTTCTAGAGATTTGTTCTACACCAGCGTTGTCATTACTGTCTAGGAATCTGTTCAACAGAAAATTGTTTTTACTTTCTATAGATTTGTTCTACACCAGCTTGTCATTATTATCTAGGGATCTGTTAAACAGAAAATTGTCTGTAGTTTCTAGATCTGTTCTTCAGAAGATTGTCTTTACTTCTTAGAGAACTGTTCAACAGAAAATTTTCTTTGCTTTCTAGGGATTTGTTCTACAGAGTAGAAGTAACTTTCTGTGATAAAACCATACCCAGTGATCCAGGTTTTGTGATGGAACTTTCCCTCAAGATGAACTATGACCAAGTAAAGTAACAATATATTTTAGTGCTTGATGTGATAAAGAGAACATTTTTGAACTATGTTATACAGTTTTATGACACTGATATAACTTCGTTAAAAAACTTGGTGCCTTTGAATAGATATTTTTATGTTTTATCTCTACTGATCATGGATTTTAATGGATACAAGTTTTACTGCCCAAAGAAAAAAACTTCAGTCTCTAATTTTCACCCATATTTGCCCTAAAATGCATTTTTACAACTGGTGTGTGTGTGTGCTGAAGCTGCTAAGTTATATGGTTTTAGTTAAGATGCAATAGTACTGTATCATCTTGGATGTATGTATTCTGAATGCTAGTTGATTAACGTATGATTTTAACTTTGTGGTTCAGTTCTCTTTGTTTTGACCAAGGGTTAGAAGTATCATTTGATTAAATTGTTGTAGTTAACAATGTAATCTGTGTAGATGTTGATAATGTAATTTTACTTTAAATAATATTTGAAGATTGGAATTCGATACATAACGTACATTTTAGTAGTAGTATGTACATGAAGTGTTTTACACCTTAAAACACTTTGTTTCTGAACTTATTATTGTTAAGCTGTAATGTCATTGTAAAAGAGAGTAACAATGCTTCATTTGATCTTACATTTGATTTGGTTTTCAACTGATCATATTGTAAATTATCTACTCTGTCTGTGCCCAAGTTCAAACTAAGATTGATTGGTGAACTAGAATTAGAAACTACTTTATGATTTTAAAATCTTGTAGATCAGTGTTTCTCAACCATCAGTTTGTCACAATCACCTTGCTGGTTCATGGGATTTCACAAACAAAAACTGACAGAATGTTCATATGTACATTGTAATGGATTTTCATAGTACTTACATTGTATTGGTCCACAACAGTTGCTCCCTGGTGTTGAGAAATACTGGTATAGTTAATGTTATTTTCTAGTTTTCTTTATGTGATCCTAACACTGCCACTTTGTGTTGTAGATGGCTAATGCTGTTGCACAAATACTAGATACAGATCCATATTTATTACAGTTCTTCAAGGCTCAGAGGTAAGCTGATGTTTACTGTTGAAGTATTTGTATTATTGGGTATTATTTGCTGCTGTAGCATTAAGATAGGACATACTTCCTGCTGCAGTATGTAAATACTTAATATTGTAGTGTTGTGTGATTGGAAATATTTACTATTTTAGTATGTGTGTTCCATATGAAAGTGGTCATCTTGATTCACCATAGAAATGTAAAACAATACATGCTGTAACTCTAAGTGTAACATCATGAAATTTGACAAGGTTTGGTTAAATATTATACTAAAGTCTGCTGTATACAAAAAAAAGCACATTTTTTCTATTAAAGTATTTCTACTACAGGTTTGTTTGTGAATTTATGAAACGTTTACCATCAGACTGAGTGAAAAGTGATTTTTATTATAAGAATAAGAATGATTCATGTTATGGTTTTTATATTTTGCTTGCATTAAAATCTGAAACCTCTGCTTGGTATAAAATACAGAATTCGTATATACAGGGTTCGTACGCGTCCTGGAATGTCATGGAAATCCTGGAAAAACGCGATTTTTTTTTCCAGTACTGGAAAGTCCTGGAAAAACGAAAATGTCCTGGAAAAATAAAATTTGTCCCGGAAAAAAATGTTTTTTTTTTAATTTTTGGTTTTCTTGTTTT
>NW_013672259.1:33734-36588 GCF_000517525.1 Limulus polyphemus
CCTGTTTTATAATGTACTGAAAAAATGACGTTCACAATTTCAAATAGGGTCGGTTGTGTAACTGTACGAATAACTTTTTGGGAGCCTTGTTTTTATAAACATTTTCCAACCAATCCATGATTTTGCTGTTGTTACCGGTTAACCATCTTTTGAACTGAGTCTAATAATTATGTTTATAGAAATCTGCCAGCTTTTAAAATAATGTTTAAATATTTTGATTAAAAATTTTAAAACAAGTTCAATTAAAATTCTAATTTATAAAATTGATTTGCTTTTTCATTTTTACTCTTTCATTCTGAAAGTTGTTAAACAAGTATTTATTGATTAAATCCAACTAGTTAAGTATTTTTTTAAATAAACGCATAAATATATTTTTATAAAAACACATAAATAAATATATGCATGTCATTTACCTTTAAACATCTTGCCCATGATTTTTTCATTGTGTATCAATACAAGAACCAGAACTTATCTAGGCGATCGTTATGAGGATCGAACTCAACCTTCCCAAGGCTGTCACAGATAGCAAACAAAGTGTCTGGCCAGCAAGAGTATGCTCGACTGTGGGTGGTACTTCGGAAAGCCCTGATCTTGTCCCATGGTCAGGCGTCTGTGGAAAGGGGCTTTTCGGTCAACCGAAACATAGAGGCTGACAACATGTCAGAGAAGACGCTGGTGGCTAGAAGAATAATCTGCGACCATATCAAAGCTGTTGGTCAAAACAATTTGTCCTGGAAATGTCCTGGAATTTCATCTCACTTAAGGTGTACGAACCCTGATATACATTTACACACATTAAGGATTTATACTGTAACTTTTGATGCAGTTTGTGTATCTTCACAAAATTTGGTAGACTTTTAGTAAACATTACAGATTTTTTAATTAAGTATTTTTACTAAAGATTTGTTTGTGAATATATCAAGTCTATTTTGTTAATGATCTGAATGTGAAGTGATTTTCATGTTATGATTAAAAATACTATTCTTCATCCCCAATATCTCAAATATCTTTTGTGTAATCTGTAAAACCTCCCGAATACATTTCAAACAATTGTTTTCAATAAAACTTTTTATTTTATCTGTTATTTTCTCTACCCTAACTCGTCACCATCGAAAAACAACAACAACGAAATAAATCTAAATTACCGTTTTTTCTTTCTAGAATGACTTCAAATTGTAAAATGAAACTATATTCATTTATCCTAAGTAGCTTTAAACTCGTAGCAGTATACATTTATTTATGCTTAAATTTTATTGTTTTATTGCTCTTTGATTGCCCTTTGAACCACTGTCGATACACTTAACCCTACTTTTTTTATACTAATGGTAGTAATTCACTAAATCATTTTTATTGAATTAAATAATTCACCAAAGAACATAGAATAATAAAATGCAAAAAGCAGACAATTTCCCCTAAATGTCACAGTTTTTCTGGCTTTCTAACGATGTGACAAGAGCCATTATAAATTCATCTAAGCTAGTCAATATGTTTCCTGTGGAAATGAAGCTTGTACTAACAGAGAAATTGACAATTCTCCATTCAGCTGTCTGTAGTAAACACCACATGCAAAGTGTGTGACCCACATGATATTTGCAAGTGCAAGCCATAACTATGCTAGGCCTCACTTTTTAACTAACTTAGTTGTTCAAATAAAATCTCGTAAAGCTTTAGAACACAAAGAAATATATCAAGCATTGGAATAGAATGTTCCGAAAGTACTGTTATTTATCTGTAAGATATAAATAGGCTAAAAAATGTATAAGCTATTTGAAAGAAAGAACTATGATCACCAAGACTAAATGTTTCTACTAACTAATAGTTTACTTAGGATATTTAAATGATGGCTTCTTTAGGTGTCTGTAGAAGTGAAACTGCTCTTTCTATTGTTATAAATATGTCCATTAGCCTTGTAAGAACTATTAGCAAAAAGTATAAAGAAAACAGACAAGGAGGGGAAGAGCTCCTCTAGTGGGTTTGACAAATATAAATATATCTCAGCAATTCAAGAAAGTAGGAAGTTAAAATTTTAGATTTTATACTTGTGATTATGTATAGTTTGTGTTTCTAATTGTTTGGACACCCCGAAAGCCATATTAGGAAAGATATAACATCTGTAATGAGAATTCAGAGAGCAGACGTGTAACGTGACACAGAAAAGTGAAGATTTGCTAAATATTTCTGCTTGTGACTAAAAAATTAAAACTTAGATTCTGTAGAAATCTAAATTATAAACTATGTTTTGATGTTAAATGTATTAATATATATTGATAATAAAAATTGATTAATTAAATTTTAAATGAAACTGTAGAAGGTCGTGACGTGCATACTCTGACCCAGTCGTACAAAAAGATTTACTACTGCAGTGTGTATAATGGGAAATATTTGTTAGTTTAGTATGTGTTACTGGATGTATTTACTATTGTAATGTGGGAAGTTGGATGTATTTATTATTGTAATATGTATGACTGGATGAATTTGCTACTGCAATATGTGTGATTGGAAATATTTACTACTTTAGTATGTGTGGTTGAAGGTATTTACTACTGTAGTTTGTGTGGTTGAAGGTATTTACTACTGTAATAAGTGTGGTTGGATGTATTTGCTATTAGGGTGCATGTGTGTAGTTGAATGTGTTTAGTATTGAAATATGTATGGCTGGACATATCTACTGTTGTAATATGTGTAGTTGGATGTATTTACTATTGTAGTATGTGTTGTTGGATATTTACTATTATAGTATATGTGTGTAGTTGGATGTGTTTAGTATTGTAATATGTATGGCTGTACATATCTACTGTTGTAATATGTATGGCTGTACATATCTACTGTTGTAATATGTGTGGCTGTACATATC
>NW_013672259.1:37247-42251 GCF_000517525.1 Limulus polyphemus
GTATTTACTACAGTAGTATGTGTGGCTGGATGTATTTACTACAGTAGTATGTGTGGTTGATCATCTGATTAATAAGTTTGTTATATAAAACTATGACTTCGAGAGAAAAGATCATTTTAACTTCAAAATTTTAGTATAATACTGAAACTAGACTAAATATAATAGTATTATATATTATAATATATAATAGTTGTATATTGGTTTGTATAAACTTTCTTATTGAAGGTAATTACAAATTTGTAGTTTCCTACTAAATTAGCAGCAGTATTTGTGTTGAAACATGTTCAGTGTAACTGTTCTTTAACAATTGTAGGTAGATCCTATATGTTTTAAATAATTTTAACTTTTGTATAAGCATGCTATTAAGTTTAAATTTTCTTTGTAAAGAATGTTGTCTTGTTTGTGAACTTCCTGTAGCTATAGAGACGGCCCTGGGAATGCTCTTCGTTGTACATATGAAGGAACTCTAAAGGATCTTCTGGTTACCTTTAAACCCCGGCAGCCAAAGAAGATTTACTATCAACAGGTAAACTGACATAGATCCTTTTTTGGCTATCACACTGTAGTGTTAAGAAGCATCTAAGTTGAAGAATGCAACTTGCTTCGTGAACAAATTTGATGACGAGGAATCCACTTCGAGAAAATAAAGTTTGAGTACGGTTTGAACGGGTAATGAAGAAAACCATATTACAAGTTTAACATAGTAACAAATGTAAATGTTGTTTAGTTATTACTGTGTTAAACTTATAATATGGTTTTTTCTTCATTACCATTCAAACTGTATTCAAACTTTACTCGATGAGCACCTTTAGCTGGGAGTTACTTTGTAATTGAGGTAGACAATGAAGATTAACCTGAATATTGACTTGGGTTAATCAAACAGCAGTTGGAAGGTTGTGGAACATGCTGGAAGAAGAATAACCCTATGTGAGGTAGAAAGTGTGTTAAAATATTACACTAAAGCTCACTAGTTTGTACTATTGTTTATATCCAGACTGACATCAGTTATCTGTGAAGTTAAAGCATTTCAAGTGCTTGATTACTTGTATTACAGATAATTTGATGGAAAATTTGCCTACAAGGGATATTATTTATGTTTTAGTGTTAGGTCTCTGTAGAAATTAAATCACATTAAATCCATTTCTGACATTTAGATGGCGCTAAGTAATTCTTGCCATAATTATAAACTTATGTTTATCTACCTGACTTACACGTTCAATGCATGAGGAAGGAATAGAAGGCCTTTGGAAATGATGTAAGGGGTCAGATTTGAATGTTGATCCTAATATTATTCTCCTATGAGACCTAAGGGACATGCCAACATTGTTAACAATAATCTGTAGTTCAGCAGTTATAAGTGAACACATACACACAGACTTTTGTCTAACAACAATTTATGGGCATTCAGTATCAACATATGCAAGTAAATTTATAAACAATTTAGTAATCATGGGGTATGCTTGTGTGTCATGTAATTCAATACGGTAACTTAAGCAGTGTGTTTGCCAAGTTGTGTGGTGGGATTATTAGTTAGACACTGGTCAAAGGGCAATAAAGCAATTAAATTTAAGTATAAACAGAAGTATACTGTTACAAGCTTTAAGCTATTTAGGATAAACAGCTGTAATTTCATGTTACAATTTGTTGGCATTCTAGAAAGAAAAAAGGGGCAATTTTGATGTATTTCATATTTTTTCTTGACTGACCTCATATGATAGTTAATATAAAGAAAATAACGGATAGAATATAAAGTTTTACTTAAAAAAACGTTTGGTATTTATTTAGGAGATTTTAGAGATTATGCAAATAGAAATTTGACAATTTTCAGGTAAAGAAAACTGTTTTGAATTTTAATATGAAAATCATTCTGCAATCTGAGCAGTCAACATTCTGACCCCACATATTCATGGAGAAATTTTTAGTATATAATACTTAATAAAAAAACTGATTTTTTATGTCCAAATGACTTGTAATGTTTGCTAAAAGCTTGTCAAATTTTCTGAAGATATACAAAACATGTTAAAAGTTATAGTATGGAAACTGATGGGGTCACGTGATTCGTCTATTGCACTGAGCCTATAGCAAGAGGGTTAACAGTGAAATAACCTTTACTTGTACATTACTCTGCAAGGAATAAAATCCTTGTTTCTTGGTGCCTGTATTAGTTAAAAAGGTGAACATTTACAACTGTAAGTCAAATTTCAGGTTTTGTTAACTTGAAGAGCTAATTACAGGTATATGTAAAGAAACAGTACTGTAGTGATATCCAAGAGATTGAACATAGAATATGTTGGCTGTGGTTTTTATTTTGAAGGTTTTTGTAAATTATGTAGTGAGACAAGTTTAACAAGTGAACATTTCTGTTGTAAAAGAAGACATCCAAATTTATACAACTATTTTATTTTAATGTTTCAGCTCAGTATCAAAATCAACGAGTTAGAAAATAAGAAACAATTCAAGTGTGTGTGGGTTAACAGCAAGTTAAAGGAAGAGGTAAGTTACATATTTATTTTACATCACAACTATAGTACAAGTGACGTTTACTTTAGATTTTATTATTATGTTCAAGGATGTTGCAAAATACGTGTGCAAGCATATTAACTGATTAAATAATTTAAAATGTTTTTCAGTATCTTCTCTTATTATCTATCTCAAAGAACTTAACTATGTAATAAACCCAAAAGAATGCATGAAACTGCAAAGAAATATCTCAAAACATTTCCCATGATGCTTCAAATCAACCACATTTTATCTCAGCATTAATCCTCTGTGCAGAAGTGACATGCAGAGTCCTCTATGTTTGGTGATTCTTTGGAGCAGTCTTGAGATTTAAGTAGAATTGGTTTTAACAATTGTGTTCATATTCTATTGAACATAGTGGACACCTACATTTTGTAGAGTTGTTTTTAACAATTGTATTTGTATTCTGTTGAACATAGTGGACACCTACATATTGTAGAGTTGTTTTTAACAATTGTATTCGTATTCTGTTGAACATAGTGGACACCTATATATTGTAGAGTTGTTTTTAACAATTGTATTCGTATTCTGTTGAACGTAGTGGACACCTATATATTGTAGAGTTGTTTTTAACAATTGTATTCGTATTCTGTTGAACGTAGTGGACACCTATATATTGTAGAGTTGTTTTTAACAATTGTATTCGTATTCTGTTGAACGTAGTGGACACCTATATATTGTAGACTGGTTAATTGTAACTTTTATTTGACACTAAACTTTTATTTTGAAGTAAATACTTGTTGCTTAAGCTCTTTGGTTATGAAGACTTAGAAAGATGGTTGATTGTAACTTTTATTTGACACTGAACTTTTATTTTAAAGCAAGTACTTGATGCTTAAGCTCTTTGGTTATGAAGGCTTAGAAAGACTGGTTGATTGTAACTTTTATTTGACACTAAACTTTTATTTTAAAGCAAGTACTTGATGCTTAAGCTCTTTGGTTATGAAGGCTTAGAAAGACTGGTTGATTGTAACTTTTATTTGACACTAAACTTTTATTTTAAAGCAAGTACTTGTTGCTTAAGCTCTTTGGTTATGAAGACTTAGAAAGATGGTTGATTGTAACTTTGTACACTTCATATGGAGGCTCTATGTCCCAT
Organism: Limulus polyphemus; assembly: GCF_000517525.1. Lineage (NCBI taxonomy): Eukaryota > Metazoa > Arthropoda > Merostomata > Xiphosura > Limulidae > Limulus > Limulus polyphemus. Next base: position 40,867 of record NW_013672259.1, read on the forward strand.
TTCCTGATAGGTAAATGAACTACAATAATCACTGCCAGAGGGCTACTTGCTGCAGGTTTTAAGTGTTTTCTTCTGAAGCTATAGATAAATCTGTTCTGAGTTTCCAACTTTCCAAACATTAAAAGTGATATATGAACTGTGTTTATATTTTAGGTTATTTTTAAACATTTGATTTTACGGAGGCTGATGTTTGAATTTTTTTTGTGTTTCAAAATAACTTATTATATGACAGTTAACTCAATTTCTAGAGTTGAGTTTCTAGAAGTGTTCTTTTTGTGCTTGTTATCCCTATCTATATGAGGCTCTGTATGGTTTTATTGAACTACTATTTTATAAATTTATGTCAATAAGTTTAGTATCAAACTGTAGATTATAATTCAAATTTTAGTATTACACATTATTTAATTTCTTAAATTAAAACTAAATATTAATAAAAGACAGTTAAACATCGATTTTGTGTGTGTCATGTGGTATGTTAAATGCAGCACTGGTTCAAATTAGATGTTTGTGATATCAAAGTCTATAGTTTCGTACGAATTAGGAAGTCAAATTACCAATATTAACAAGGTAGAATATAAAATATGAACCTCCTATCTTTTCTGTTTGTTGATATATTGCTCATGTACTGAATCAAACACAGTGGCTCCACCTACCTCTTTCCATTTTTGGAAACACACTTCTATACACTTTCTTCTGTCTGTGACATGTGAATAACCAATTGAAAGCTCAGAATGTCCCTTCAGTGGCTTTCTCAGCCATTTTCAAGTATTACGATGTCATCAAATTTTTTTGATACTAATCTTCAATCTGGTGAGGTGAGCCTTTAGTCTGCTCCAAATTTCATATTTTTTAAATACAGCTTAGTTACTAAGCTTGATAAATTATAATGGAATTCTATGGTATTGATATAGTAATTTATGATTTTTTAGTTATTCAAATGTATATATAAAAACCTAAAAAAAAATATTTCGTTTCATATCTTCCACGTGCAAAATTTTACAAGACTCAGCAGCCTACGACAAGCAGCAACTGAGTACAAAAGTCGTAACCAGAAGAGATAATTGTTTGCTTTACTTCTTTATTTTCTGTTCTATGTTTTAAGAAAAATAAGTTTAAGAACTTGTTAATAATGTATATACATATATAATGTATTGTAACTGAAATGTGACTGTATCTTACAAAATACTAGTCTACTAAAACACGGCCAAGACAGGTCACTTTGTAAAGACTAAAAATCAGTCTTATATTAATGGATATGGTAACATGAGTGCACTAAGCCACGTCATTGTAACTTCTGTATTGTTAGCCAGGCTGAAAGGTCAATATAATAAAGATGATATATATAAATGTATAATGTTATGAGATTTAAGCTATTTAGTCTAAAC
>NW_013672259.1:42381-43785 GCF_000517525.1 Limulus polyphemus
GCATGTTATAATTTGTAGTCATTCTAGAACAAAAAAAGCATAATTTGTATTTATTTCCCATCTTTTTATGGTGGTTATGAAGTCGGTTAAATCGAACCAATCTGTACAGAGATACAATAGTGAAAATAACAGATAAAATATATAGTTTTTCTGGTGTATATAAAGATTTCGCATGTGAAATTGTAAATGTTGTAATGCATAAAAGTATTTATAATCTTAAAATCAACATTACTTTGCATGTTGGGTAATCAACATTCTGAAAGACAAAATTTTACAAGAAAATCTTTAATTAAAAAATCTTAATACTTAATTTAAAAACCTGATATTTTATATACGAAAGCCTTGTAATGTGTACCAATAACCTGCAGAATTTTGTAAAGATATGCATACATTATCAAAAATCATAGTGTAATTACTTTTGTGGTTATGAGCTGGGTGGATTCTACCCAGCCCATAATGAAAGGGTTAAGATGTGAAAGCTAATTTACGTTGTAGAGTTGAGTTTAAAGAAGTATTCTTCTTTACTGTTAAGATGTGAAAGTTATATTAAGTTGTAGAGTTGAGTTTAAAGAAGTATTCTTCTTTACTGTTAAGATGTGAAAGCTAATTTACGTTGTAGAGTTGAGTTTAAAGAAGTATTCTTCTTTACTGTTAAGATGTGAAAGTTATATTAAGTTGTAGAGTTGAGTTTAAAGAAGTATTATTTTTGTTCTCAAGATGTGAAAGTTAATCTAAGTGCAGATTTTTTGAGAAGTGTTCCGTCTCAGGATATATTGAAAGTTGATCTAAGTGCAGATTTTTTGAGAAGTGTTCCGTCTCAGGATATATTGAAAGTTAATCCAAGTGCAGATTTTTTGAGAAGTGTTCCGTCTCAGGATATATTGAAAGTTAATCTAAGTGCAGATTTTTTGAGAAGTGTTCCGTCTCAGGATATATTGAAAGTTGAAGTGTAGAGCTAATATTTTAATAAAATGATGTGATTATTTTTAGAATTCCAGGAAGCTGTTTTTACTGTGTTCTAAACGTCTGTAGATTTAATTTGTTTCCTTTGTTGCAGACTGAGTTGGTGCTCTACCCCAATAAAAATGGTAGTGTTGCAGATCTTCTAGAAGAAGCTAAAAAAGTTGTAGACATGTCTAATGAAGGTTCTGGTAAACTTAGGTGAGGAAGGTCTTTCTTATTATTGTTTAATATAGACACAGAAGAAAATTTTAATATGCTGTGTATGATATGTAATAAGAACAAACACAGTATAACAGATATACATCTAGATGTTGTAGACTGAGTAATGTGAGTAGTGTGGAAATTGAGTTTGATATTGTAGATGTTATAAACTGTGTAATGTGAGTAGAATTTATACTGAGTTTGATATTGTAGATGTTATAAACTGTGTAATGTGAGTAG
>NW_013672259.1:44764-49214 GCF_000517525.1 Limulus polyphemus
GAGTAGTGTGGAAATTCTGAAATGCTACAACCTCCCCTCTCCCAAAGCTATCTCAACCTTGATTTGCCCTCTACGTATTGCTAAAATTTTCAACAGCTCACAAGTCTATTATACCCTTTTATTTTTGTGCCATTGCAGCAATGTGTGCTGATCATGTGACTACTTTCCACCAATGATACTGCACCATTTATACTAGTGCAGGTAGCTCTCTCTAGCATTGCAACACGATCGTCACTTTCTCAAGTGGCATTCTAGCATACACACGTGTTTTAACTCATTCTCCATGTAACTACAAAATTTTGGTTGTGTTTGATCACAACTTTATATCAGTGTTTAATTTCCATTGTTTCTACTCGTTTGTTTTTGAAATGTTTACGTTTTCTCAATTATACTTTGTCCATATGAATTTGAGATTTAATATGACAGATTATAAAAATCCCTGCCAGAAGTAGACAGTGGTTCTGACATTAGTTCTCAGGTCTCATGATTGATGATGTCTGCTGAGGAAGCACAGGATTTTTGTTCATGAGGAGTTCGTGTCTTACATTTGGCCGCCGATTTTTTCCTTCAAGTTACAATTTTTGTGCCGAGGGATTGAACTACTGTTTATTTCTACAGCACTTTCCACCTGTTACCATGCCTCCATGTAATCTGCTTGGTTGGGTGGTATTGTTCTTTTCCCAGGAGATCTGTGGTAAGTTTTTCAGTGTGGATGGATCTAATTTTTGCACTTGATAATATAGGTCATTCAGGTCTTCTCTGCTCAGTGTTGGATAAGTTAGATTTTTATACTTCTTTTACCATCTTGGTTATTTTAGTTTAAACTTGCATTTGGAGTTTGTTTATTCTTTTATTTTTGTTTAAACTTTTACTTCTTTTGACTTTTAATGTTATTTAGTTTGTAAGTTCTTTTTTCTTTACTATTCGTCACCTCTAATTGGGGATTGGTTTTTAGACAAAATTTGTTATTGTTAATTAGGTGCCTTTTATTCTCATGTTCTTCAGGATAGGTTTTATTTTTGTGTTCTTTGTCTTATAGATTCTTTGACTGGACTTAGAAGTTCGATACTTAAGAGTCGTTTATCTTCTCAGTTCCTTTCGTGGTTTTTACTTGAAGTGTTACTTATTCTTTTATTTTTTACGTCTCATTTCTTAGTTTTGCAGTTTTGTTATTTTATGTAATTTGTAGACTCTACATATTTCTAAGTTTTGTTAGTAATGAGTACTTTCTGTAAGTTCTTTAGTTTATTCGTCTTTTTTGGCTACACTTCATGACAGTTCCATAGTTTATACGGGTTCTGTCTGAGGGTTTTAGTCTGCCGTCTAACTCCCTCTCTATCCACTTCCCAGATTTCCTTCCCTGGGATTGTACCTTATCCAGTCATCTTGCCTAGTCTATTCGAGTCCTACTACACAAAGGAGCTATCAGATGGGTGGTACCTCACTCAACTGGGATTTTACTCTTTGTACTGTCCCCAAAAGCACGGGAGTTTGGAGTCCCATCATCTATCTGTCTTGGCTGTACCCTTATCTGGAGATGCCTCGCCTCACCATGGAGTCCTACCTCTCACTTCAGTGGATGTTTTGCCCCATTGTCACTTCGTTTCATCTATGAGAGTTCTGTCTTCCAGTTCTGGGCGTTACCATTCTGTCTTTCTTCAGCTCCGTATGTGTTTTGGGAAGTAGTACACTCTTTTACACATCATCTTCACTCGCTGGGTTTTTGGACTCAACATTTCACGGATCACTGGCTTCTGCTCGCCCCAACCTGTGCCCAGTCAGTCACTCACACCCACTTCTCTCTTTGAGGAGTTGCTTGGGTGGGGTTTTTCATCAAGTTGAAAAAGTCCTTATTATCTCTATCAGTATCTTATTGATTTGGGGGTTCTCTTCACTTCCCGTCTTAGTCAAACCCAGCTTTCTCCACTTCGGCTCCAGGATATGGAAGGAGCAGTCACAATAAGCCTATCTTCTCCTCTCTGTGCATGAGGTTCTATCTCTTTTATGAATGTGGGCTTCACTGGAAACTCTCATTCTCTTAGGTTGGGTGCACATGCATTCTCTTTATTGGATGCTTCTCGACCAGTGGAACTTCTCCCATGATCCCTTGGACCATTCCATCTCTCTTCCACCTGGTATTAGGGTCAACCTTGCTTGGTAGCTCGACAGGTACTTGACCACAGTGGGGGGTTCCCATTCCTCTGCCTTGTCCCATGTCTCATCTGTTCACAGATGCTTCCTGGAACCTTTGACAGTTCATCAGGCTCTGTATCATTTCCTCCCATTCTGGTAGGGGAGGGTGGGTATGGTTCATTCTGACAATTCCACTGTTGTCAGCTTTATCACCAAGTAAGGGGAACCACATCCAGATCACTATCTTTTCAGACTCAGGATTTCCTGTACTTGGCCAATGACCATGAAATGATGGTTCTGGTGGGTCGTGTTCCTGGAGTTATGAATCTTGTGGCCGATCTCTTTTCTCGTCCCAGCCAAGTTATCCACAGAGTGCACCCTTCATCCACAGGAATGTTCTCAACATAAATGTTTGTGTTACCCACTCAGATGGGTCTTCACCTATGTGCCTACCCTTCGATTAGACTTCTCTTCTGGGTCTTTTCTCTTATTCAGACCACTCATTGTTGTGTTCTGCTGGTTGCTCTATATTGGTTGGCTCAGATATGGTTCTCTCTGCTCTGGTCCTTACTGTAGCAACAGATCCTGCCTTTTTCTCTGTCGTGAGGGCTCCTCTGACAACCACAATCTGACGTTTTTCATCCCAACGTCATCACACTCCACCTTTCCGTGTGTTTTTTTCTGGTCCCATGTTTCAGCTTAGGGACTCACCTCTCATCTTTTCTTGCCTGTACCATTTGCCCTTCCTCTTTGTTTATATACCAGAGGATTTGGTCTATTTGCCATGGCTTCCAACCATCCTGTCCTTCTGTTCTTCACCTGTCCCAGTTCTTCATCTGGTTGTTTGATCAGGGTTTGTCTGTTTCAGCTGTTGCTTTTTATAAAGCTGCCTGTTGAACACCTTCTGTTCTCCCACTTCCAAAAAACCTTCTCTTTCCAGGTTATTTCCCTCATTTTACATTTCTTTCTTCTGATCCATCTGCCACATTCCTTTGTTCTAACAGATTGGGATCTCAGTGTTGTTCTTCATGCCCTATCTGGTTCTCCCTCTGATCCATCTGCCACATTCCTTTGTTCTAACAGATTGGGATCTCAGTGTTGTTCTTCATGCCCTATCTGGTTCTCCCTCTGAACCCATTGCAGTTTGTTCCTTGTACCATTTTTCTCTTAATTTCTCCCCCTCCTGGTATGTGGTCATCGTCGTTCCCAAATTTATACCATCCTTTACCATTCTTCCTATGTTATGCGCATATGTTGCATTTTCTCCTATTTCCTTATCTTCCTTTTACCACCTGTCTTTCCGTTCGGATCCAGATCATCTACTTTGTTCACTTTGTTTCCTGCTATATTATTTGTCTCTTACTGCCTAATTTCGTTGTTCTCATTTCTGTCTAATTGTTCCATGGCATTCCTCTGTTTTCCATAATCTTTCACCTGTATGCTTACTGGTTGGGTCACCTCATACAGCTGCTATATTTTGACATGTCCATGGCAGGTTGCCATCTACATAATGTTTTTCACACTAAATTGTCATCTGACTAAATCTTTAGCTGCTCGAAACCCCTGTCTTTTGGAGGAGATTGTTCAGGCTGGTATGTGGACAACTCCCAATACATTCGTTGCTCTTTCTCTGCACAACATGGCTCTGTCTTCCTCGGGCGGGTATGGTCTTCCGCCTATGGCAATTCAACACACATCTGTCCATCTTTGACTGGGGTAAGTCGACATATTATTATTATTTTTATCTAATTTCGTTGATATACATCATATTTCATGACCCCCACCTAGTGGTGGGTGTTGCCTGGTCAGGCATGCTGAATTTTATATCTTAGCACTAAATCTGTATACTTGATTAATGCTCTCTGTGGAGATGAGGTATTTCTGTAAGACCACCGGATACTTGTCTGGTGGTGTGTATCTATCTATATATTTTTTCTATTATCACTATATCATATATAAAAGATTGTCTCTCATGAATTTTAATAGTAAAGCAGATAGGGATTTTTGCCCATCCCTACTGACCTGTGATTCTTACAATCACAGTCTTTCTGCTTTTCAAAACAGGGAAATGCAGATACCCAATGCACTGTCTCCTGTGTGTTGTTCCTCTGGACCCCAACGTGTATCCCCCTTCTTTCTTCTAGTGAAGCACGGGAGTCTTTTTCATTTCCAGTTGCTGCAGTGGCGGACCGTGTAGGTTTCCTCAAGAGTGGGATTTGTATGATAAATAACAACTTCATAGTCATTTGTACCCACTCTGTGAGAAGAGGGCTATCGTTAAATTTGCAGATGATATTAAGGTCTTGGGCATTGCTAG
>NW_013672259.1:49992-51609 GCF_000517525.1 Limulus polyphemus
CATATTATACATTCAAAGAGCTTCCCCTGGATATTTTTTGCCTGGGTTGACTGCACTTGTGGATCACGAAATAAACTTTTTATGCACGATGCTTCCAATGGATGTTTTTTGCCTGGATGGACAACACTCTACATAATCTGATGTAGACCAAGGTGATTCCCCCAGCTGTTTTGCCCGAGCTGACCACATTTGGCTATCATATTATACATTCAAAGAGCTTCCCCTGGATATTTTTTGCCTGGGTTGACTGCACTTGTGGATCACGAAATAAACTTTTTATGCACGATGCTTCCAATGGATGTTTTTTGCCTGGATGGACAACACTCTACATAATCTGATGTAGACCAAGGTGATTCCCCCAGCTGTTTTGCCCGAGCTGACCACATTTGGCTATCATATTATACATTCAAAGAGCTTCCCCTGGATATTTTTTGCCCCGGACGGACTATATTGTTGATCTTGTAAACTTATGCAAAATGTTCCACTGTTGTTTTTGCCCAGATTACAGGCACCTTCTCGAAATCCAACTATCGTTGCGTCACATGCTCATGCTCATCACATATGTACTATTTGTTGTCCACAGGCGGAATCTGTCATACGTGACATGGTACCTGTCTGTTAAGTTCTGCCCTGTGTGTCTTACTTTGTTCATTGCTGGATGAAGAACATACTTGCTATACCCTACAGGTGTGACTCCTTTTATAATTTTGACACACCTGTCCTGTCACAGTGGCTGTTCTCCATTTGTTTGATTACTTTTGCACCTTCACTGGCCCCTCCACCTTTGCAATGTTGGATTCTAGCATTAGGTGAGAGGAGGTAGTATCGTTTCAGAAGTTAACATTTTCTAACACTGAAAATATATTTGTGATGGGTACTTACCTCCTTTCACCCACTTCTCACCCTTCCTCCCACTGATTTGTCAGTGTTTCTGGTTTGTATTTGCTTTTGAAAAATGAGGATTGTGCTGCAATGGTAGAGGGAGCTACCTGCACTAGTATAGATGGTGCATTATGATTAATGTAGGATAATCATATGATCAGCACACGTTGCTGCACTGGTGAAAAAATGAAGGGGTATAATAGACTGGTGCACTGTTGAAAATTTTAGCAATACTTAGAGGGCAAATCAAGGTTGAGATAGCTTTGGGTGTAAAGAGGTAAGTACCTATCAGAAAGACATTTCAGTGTTAGAAAATGTTAACTTTTGTTTGATATTCAAGATGTTATACACTGTGTAATGTGGAAATTCTAATTGATATTGTACATGTTATACACTGTGTAATGTGAGTATTGTGGAAAGTCTGATTGATATTGTAGATGTTATACACTGTAATGTGAGTAGTGTGGAAAGTGATTGATATTGTAGATGTTATACACTGTGTAATGTGAGTAGTGTGGAAAGTCTGATTGATATTGTAGATGTTATACACTGTGTAATGTGAGTAGTGTGGAAAGTCTGATTGATATTATAGATGTCATACACTGTGTAATGTGAGTAGTGTGGAAAGTCTGATTGATATTGTAGATGTTATACACTGTGTAATGTGAGTAGTGTGGAAAGTCTGATTGATATTGTAGATGTTATACACTGTGTAATGTGAGTAGTGTGGAAATT
>NW_013672260.1:0-3209 GCF_000517525.1 Limulus polyphemus
CAGGATAGTTCTAGAAAATAGGTGGCGCCACACCAGTCACGTGACCTCGATGACGCAACAATATGTTACATCAATCTCGTATTTTCTTTTTGTTGAACATGCACTTACTTGTATGTTGCACTCAAGGACTTGTATTTGATCTACAGATGAATGATGGAGTAGTGTAATTTACTTCTGGGCGGCTTTTAAAAGTTAAAACTGCAAGCGTATTACACACAAATAACGTAACACTGTGTCGTATTTACTTAACGTAGGGCAGTTGCGCTATATCCTAGGGAGAGCATAATTATTAATTAAAAGGCATTATAGGCCTGATGAAATTTTGCGGCCCGTCATACCGGCGCCCGGGGGCAACTGCCCTTCTTCCTACGACACTGAATTAAGCCTTTCGTTTATATCACGTTATCTACCAAAAAAGTTATTCACAAAAACTAAAAAATCAAATCCAGATAAACAAAAATTCAATTTGTTCTGTTGACATATTTTCTTTGGACAGATTTACTATTTTTGGATTACTCAGTAATGTACTATGTAGTATACTTTTCGTTTAGTACGATAATATTAATAGTATTATTGCGAGTTACTTCTAGAACACTTAAATTATTCAGTTTTCAAGCTATTCTTATGTTTTAATCTTACCTTTTATCGTTCTATCAACTAGATGTTTCAAATGTATTCCATACCAAGTTCTGTATATTACTACTAATACTAGCCAATTTAAAAATACACATCACTACACGTAGGTTAGCCTCAGTTTTTGTAATTTCACTTCTTAAGTTCTTTTGTCCTTAATAATATTTTTAAGAACTATAACTAAAACTGGATTTGTTCAATAATAAATTTTATCCTATTATTTTCTAACTTACATTTTATTTTATTTTTTGCTATTTAGTACAACATGGTTCATTTCGTTAAGTAATATAGCTCGTTGTTTTTTATGGTGTTCTAAGCAAATTTCTAAATTTGTTGAAAATCCAGCCATCTTGTTTTCATCTTGTAGTTGTACACTCCGATACCACGTAGTTTTAAATAATCGATTCTGTCTTCTGAACGTCATCGTTAATTATAGCAGAACACAGTTACTTAAACAAACCATGTGACCTCAATTGACCAAATATCTTACAACTTGACTTCCTAGTAATGTTTTAGATCTTAGGTATAACTTGTGCTCTTGTGTAGATCCTGTTTTCACAGTGTCATAAAAGTCCTTTGATATGAATGCTCAGTACATTAGACTGACATTTCTGGTGCAAAGATTTAATGAAACTGATAAGATCACGACGATACCAACGTTTCAATATTCGAATTAAGAAAATAAAATCCACCGCTTTGTGAATACGCACGAAATTCTTTTATATATACCCTTTTAATGTACGTGTATAATTTGCATCTTTGTACAGTGGCGCCATTTACAAAATTGACTTCCAGAAACTTACTTCCGTGGCACCTGGACCTAAATCTCGTTTGAAAATCATTTTGTTTTTAACAATTTCTAACGATTTCTTATATTTAATTCTTTTTCAACTTTACTTGTTTATGTATTTTTACATTGTCCCAATCAATGACATGTGAAGAGTTCACCAGATGTACCGTTTTTAGTTTATCAAAAACATTTTTATGTTATTTAATTCTAAATTTCAAATTTCTATTTGCTAAAAAAAACAAAACAAATAATACTTTGTTTTTCAACTTTTCAAAAGACTATTCTTGCAAAAAATAATTATCCATAACCAATAACGCAGTCAGTGGTAGCTTGGTTTTATAAATGAACACAAATGATTAATGTCTTGTTTCAGTAGGATGATATTTAATGCATATTACTATGTATGTTTAGACCAGCCAGATGTAATGCTATCATCTATAATATTTCTTTGATTTTAAAATACCAACACAGTAATAATAATGTTGAATTATATGTGTTATATAGTTTGTTGTTTAGAAATCGCTGGGGAGCACGTGCCCTCTGCCCCAGCTTCTACGCTCTTGGGATTTATGAAAAATATTGTAATAAATTATAAATTTTTAGATGTACTAAATAGCAAACAGCCGAACAGAGAAACAAAGAGAAAATTTTAATATATTTGCCACATGTCCCATCATGGCCAACAAAAATAAGTCATGTTTTTACAAAACATACGGGTTGTCAAATAATTTTTACTCTTCAGTTAAAATTAATTAATGTTATTAATAGTGTGAAAGACAAAATTGAAGTAAGAGAAAAATTTCATGTTGTTGCGTTTAAGATATATTGGTTTGTTTGTCTGAAGTTAAGCGCAAAGCTACACATTGGGCTAGGGGCAAGTTATATTGGACAGACAAGTAGAAATTTAGAACTAAATAACAAAAAAAAATTGTTGATTAATTAAGAACGAGTGATTCGGCCCTGACTGAACATCTGACGAACTCTTCACATGTTATTGATTGAGACAATGTAAAAGTACTTTAACAAATAAAGTTAAAAAACGAATTAAATATAAGAGAATCGTTAGAAATTGTTAAAAACAAAATGATTTTGAATATAGATTTAGGTTCAGGTGCCACAGAAGTACATTTCTGGAAGTAAATTTTGTAAATGGCACCACTGTACAAGATGCAAATTGTACACGTATGTTTACAGGGTATGTAAATATTTATTTATGAGTCTTCTTCGTCTACTGAAGATGGCGGCGGGTGCTTCATCGAAATATGTAGAGTTTGCTTAACTTTTATTTTATTATTGTGCAAGTCGAAACGTTGATGTCTTTAGTTTATACATTCTATTTATGCCTTATTCTAAAAAAAAAAAAAAATCGAAACGAAACTCTTAACACATCGCATATAGACCTGTTGTAAACAAATAATGGCGACTGCAAACAAAGGCCTGAGACTGAAGGATCCTGGGTGGACGAATAATTTCGCTGCTGTGCCTAATATTTCAATGGCTGACGTTACTGAAATCATTCAGAGACATTCAATAGTTTCTACAAAACACCTCACTAAAGGCTACAAGTTCTTCCGTGGGTCATATATGTACATGATATTGAAGGTAGGTCATCTGTCTCAGTTTGTGTCGTAGACACAAACCTAAAAGTTTCAGTAAAACTGCATGTCTGGAAAGTCCTGTATTCATTATGGTGTTTGTATTGTTACGTCTCCGTTTGTTAATTAACTTTCCGTAACTTCGTTCCGACGAAACTTTAGCGACACAAGTCCTTACTTAATAAAACTGG
>NW_013672260.1:3786-8607 GCF_000517525.1 Limulus polyphemus
GTGGCGTCACAGTAGTCATGTGACTCGCTGACGCAACAGTATGTTTTATTTCGATATTAATTATTTAGTATTGCGTGTACATAATTTGATGAAAAAATATCTGTAGTAATTCAAATATACAGTACTAGGTGCCTGGGAGTGTGTGTGGGGGGGTTACGTGTATTTACTTTAGGCCTGTGCAGTGATAGGGGGAATGGAGGGCGACACTGGATATTTATTAATCTCTCAGCAACAGCAAAACCATTTTATTTTATTTTATCAAGTTTAGACCTAAAGCCGTCCACAGTAGGTTTATCTATCATTTGGAACAATGTTATTATTTTGCCAGTTTTGCAAACATTTTCTACGTTGAGAGTGAAGACCTGTCACTTGAATATGCAGCCATGGACCGCAATGAAACAAACCTATTTGGCAAAAACTAGAACCGATCTGATTCTTCTATGTCTCAAACACCATTACCATTCAGCGGCGCTCCTATATACTAGTATATAGTGAGGAAACCTCCCTGGCCATTCGTCCTAGGCCCCCGGGGACCCATGATATGTTTAATTGATTACGTGACTGAGTAATATAACGCTAGTCATAGGAATGAAAATTTTCTTAACCAGTTATTCTTTTTTGTATACAATATTTCAGTTATATTTGTTTAATAAAACTGATCGCTTTGTATTTTTCCAGTAAAAGTTAATGCACAAGGCTGTGATGTGAAATGAAAGTGCTTCAAGTCAAAGAAGAAAAATGAGACTCCTTGGTTATTACATGCAAGTGTTCATGTCTAATCAAGACCAATGAATGTTTTGTATTTAGAAGTGCTTCTTTACATTTTAAAATACACGTAGATTTATGCTATTTTCCCGCACATTTTTACAAAGTTACCTGTGTATATTTTTTTACAATTTATATGAGCCTAATAAGCTTAGGCTACTGGGTTAACGGGCCAGTATTCGCTATAATATTAGATCTTTAAATGCAGATATTATATAGATTAGCTAGGGCTATTGAATATACACTATAATTTCCTATATGTATTTTTAAAATTCCATATAGCATTATTATAGGCCCAGGATTACGTTACATAGGCCCAGACCCTTTTAAATAATAGTTGTATATGTAAATGTGCAGTTGAGTTTTGCATTATTTACCGAAAACAGAAGTTCTTCATCACGTCGACTCTTTACAAGCTACTGTTTCCTTTTGTTACTGTTAGCATCTGTAGGAAAGCTATGAAACGAAAGTGTTTTTTTGTTCGTGCAAGATTAGTGCACATCGGAACACAACAGTAATATGATGCCATTGTTTGTTCTTTGCATTAAAGCCTCGTTTTTGATTTAGGATATTTAGGGCTCTTGATGTCGGTGAATTATTTTTATCGAATCTTTGTACAAGAACTGTCAGTCTAATATACTAAGGGAAGACTCTTTGGGAGAAGATCAAAATGGAGGAAAAGTATGATGATACTAGATGTCTAGCAAGGACGAAATTATAGAAAGATAAAGAAAGCAGCTGAAGACAGAGCTAAATGGAGCGAAGAATTATGCTTTGAACCTGTCTAAGGACAGAACACTTGATGATGATGCCGTACAAGTGGCAATCTAGCTTTTAAGAGTGGAAAAGGACTTAATTATTTTAAATAGCTGTAGTATTCGCAGGTTCATTGATTTACCTTCGCGTAATTAGGTAGGATCTGCAAGGGAACAGAAAGTTGACAGGATGTTATGCACATTCTCTTGGTTTTGGCAGAGTTTAGTATAGGAGACAGGACACAATGTAAAACAGAGTAAAACAATCTTTATTTAAATACAAACAATCAATATAATGAATGTATTAAGAGGAGACAGTGTCATTATTGGATCTTTTATCAACCTATAAGAGTTTAAAATTCTGTAAAGATCTCTCTCAGACTGAGAAAATATAGCAATATACATACAATTGTTATGGTGTGAACACCTTTCCCCAGCTGGCAAAGCATGAATTTGTCAGTAAGATATTAGTATTAGGCCGATTATAATTTTTTAACACTAAATGCTTTTTCTAGTCTCTTAGAGATTTTCAAGAATTACTGTGTGTAAAGTTAGTATTTCAACCATTCTGTTCGCCATATCCATTAACAACAAAGCATTTTGCTCAATCTATGGCTCATCAGGCTGGCTGGGACACAACAACCCCGATAATGGTGGGAACACTATTTACGTACGTCATTTGTAAAAACAACAAATTTTGTGGTGTAAACGCCTTTTCCAAGCTGCTGAAGCATGACTACAATTAATTGTACTTCTAATAAGGCATTAGTATTAGGCCTATTATATTCTTAACTCTGCAATCCTTATATAGTCCTTAGGGATTTTAAAAAAATTAGAGGAGTGTATACTAACAGTATTCCAGCTGGCCTGATGAGCTTTGGATTGAGCGAAACACGCCTCTTATAAAGAATGCAGCGTTATAAAATATATACACAGTTCTTTCATACTATTTTTCTTAGAACACGAACACGACCTATGTCACTGTTGGCCATTTCAATTGAAAATAAGGGAAGGTTTACCTCAAAAGGTATCACCTGACCCAACTGTGAAAACAAATTGCTGCCCATCTTTACACCGTATATTCTACTTGAAAAAGTGCATGTGATATTATAGCCGAATGATCCAAAATAATAGATAACTAGAGCGAAAAACTAGGCCACTACCTTAACCAAAGTTCTACATTAAACTTGCATATACTTGTATGCATGAAGTTTAAAAACTTTTAGACGAACTTAGAGTTAAATAAAGGGATTAGAAAATACTTAGAATGTTCGCGTATTACACACACACACACATATATATTACCTGTTCAGTTAACCAAAGCAATAAATATAGGTTAATTACTGCAAACAATTATAGTTAAATGTGAATAAATGACTGAATTTTGAAATCAACAGATATTTATGTTTTTTAACTTTAACACTACCCATTATTATTACAAAGTTAACAAACAATTATATTAACTGTGGCAATAACCAAATTGAAGGATAATTAATTCACATAAAATAATTTAAAAACAAAAAGATACGTATAAGCCAATGTTTGAAAGGTTTATTATAATCTCAATAAATTAACTGTATACATGTAGAAACTATTAATCATGAGTACTCAGTAAACAGTTAAGCAAAACGTTTATCAATCTTTTTCCATTAGCAAGTTGGGGGTTTAAGTGTTTTTTGTGGTGCATTAATGAAAACTTAAAAATAAACACACATCCATGAACTGAGATAAT
Organism: Limulus polyphemus; assembly: GCF_000517525.1. Classification (NCBI taxonomy): domain Eukaryota; kingdom Metazoa; phylum Arthropoda; class Merostomata; order Xiphosura; family Limulidae; genus Limulus; species Limulus polyphemus. Next base: position 7,039 of record NW_013672260.1, read on the forward strand.
TTTTTAGCTTTTCGAGTTGTTGCTAATATGCATTATGTTTGAACTGTTACATAGTAAACCGAATGTTTAGGGAATGGTGTTGCTGTTATGAGTTTATTTTGAAATTAAGAGATGAATAAAAACACTTGCAATGCATATTTGTATTAAGGAAAAGATGAGAAAAACGTGTATGTAATTAAGTACGGTAGTACTTAATAGTAGGGACCGTCATGAAACAAAATGGCGGCCATAAAAATCGTCCGTTTAAAACCACCTTTGAAATGTCTGAATATTAACAATGACTATTTAACAGTATTGGCTGAACAAAACTAAAGCTTATTGTACTGATGCAGTCGCCTAAATAGCTATATACGTGTTTATGGAATGAATCAAAATTTCACTATTTCAACTAAGTAAGTATGTAAGTAAATTTTCCAGACAAGCATACAGAAAAAAATGACGAACCTTATCGCTCTAATTCTTTCACATAACCATTCTGTTGGGGGTCCTAATGATTCCTTTCTTGTACAGAAAAGGATACTATTATATATATGTATGACGCGCTACTTTGGACATACAGTTAGATTTCAGAGTAGGTTGGTAAAGATCCTAATAAGTAATATAATCGAATCGGTTACACGCGCGCCCCACGTTTGGTATTGCTAGCGCACAAAATATGGCTAATAAATAGGAAATAAACAAGTATATATATATATTTTTTTAAATAGGGATCGATATATGCGTAACCTAGCTGGCTATAGTAATATTGAACGTTTTAATGCTACAAAATGTAGTGAAACAAGAAAGTCAAAACTACAAACTGAGTTAGTTAAAATTTAATAACATTTATCCCTACATTGGCTCAGACTAATATAATTACAGTGATTTGCCAAAATAGGGATAAAAATTTTGAACTCTTTGTAGTTTTGTCTTTCTTGTTTCTATCCCTACTTGTCTTTATAAAATTAAAACTTTTATTATACTTATTACAAGTACAGTAACTTTGAGTAGTAAAACCTAACATAATCATATTGTGATTTGTTTGAAGTTAAGCACAAAGCTACACAATGGGCTATCTGTGCTTTTCTCACCACGTGTATCGAAACCGCAGAAATACCGTTGTGCCACTGGGGGGGGGGGGCATAATCATATATTCAACAAATGACATACCAGCTTAGTTTTAAGTTTCATAAATGAATCATTAGACTTACAGTGATATTATGGATTTTCCAATAATAACAACAGGCAAATTATCATTACCTCCGCCACCGGAGGTTATGTTCTCACTTCTGTGTATGTGTGTGTTTGTAGGCACAATTTCTCGAAAACGGCTGAATGAATTTGGAAGATAGTTGGTATACATTTGGACTATGAGCCAAATTAAAAGTGATTAGTTTTTAGAGGGTCCAGGTCACAGAAAGGGCACGAAAAAAAATTCCCTATATGCTAACATGGGGACCAATTTTTCACACTATTTTTGCTCTATAACTCAATCACAAATGAACAGATATGTAGAAAATTATACCACATTGTCCTGACAAAAAATGGTTGATAATAACGGACATACGGACACATTTTCGTATTTTTTGA
>NW_013672260.1:8803-17578 GCF_000517525.1 Limulus polyphemus
TGTGGCGGAGGTATGCGCTCAACTGAGTGTCCATTTAGCTGTACATTTTTTTACCAGTCGGATATGATCAACGCCGTGTGGCGGAGGTATGCGCTCAACTGAGTGTCCATTTAGCTGTACATTTTTTTACCAGTCGGATATGATCAACGCTGTGTGGCGGAGGTATGCGCTCTACTGAGTGTCCATTTAGCTGTACATTTTTTTACCAGTCGGATATGATCAACGCTGTGTGGCAGAGGTATGCGCTCTACTGAGTGTCCATTTAGCTGTACATATTTTTACCAGGAATTCATAAAAATTGTCACATTCCTTTCATCTATATATTTCTAATCTATAAATGGAAAATTATTGTTAGCAACAATATTTATTACTACCCTTATGAAAGCTTTAGTTCATGGAAAGTATAGTCTATGAAATGAGAATACAATGTTTAATTTAGTTACATAATATTATGCAGTCTTAATATAAAGACCGTGGTTTAAACACATTATTCTTCGATATAAATTCCCACGACAAGCCTTACTTATGCAGAAACTCTTACAAGAATGAAAATTACAAACTAACTTTATAAAGTACTAATAACTATGAATCCAAATCCAGGTTTCCTGTAAAAAAACAAGCATCACCATTCTATACGTTAGGAAGAGCTGTAAAATCTAACTGTTGTAATTAAACCTAAAAACATCAAAATTCTACTTCTAAACAAATATATCATTAAGCTTTTATTGTTTGTTATGTTTCCACGTTGATTTCTCAAAGCATGTTCTAGACTCCTTCATTGTGGTTGGACAATTAGAATAGAAATTAACATATTGAAAATGGCTTTCACACATGAAGTAGTTTAAATATACAAATAATATCAGGAATTGAATACAGTTTCCCATATTTTTCTTCATCAGATTTACTCGGGTATTAATGTTTTGGAATAGTTTAACTTACAACTGAGTTTTCACTTGCAGATTTCAGAATTGAGAGCACAACGACGAATCCCAATATTACTTTTTAAAGGAAATCACTGTTTGAAATGATCATAGCTTTGTATTTCAGAGCAAACAATAAACAGTTCTGAAAGTTTCCAGTGTTGCCAAACGTTTTTCAACATATACCATATTTAATATGACACAAATATTTTAATTACGTACTACTTGCATCAGATATTTTCACAAATGTCAATACTGGTAATAGTAATCGTATATTAATAACGTGATGATGAAATGAACTTCCAAAGTCATCAGATATCGGTCTTGAATATTGGAAAAACTAAATCAACTAAGAATATAAAAACTACTAGTCCAATTACTAGCAGTTCTTCAGAAAAAAAACAACTGTTCTTAAATGCTTTGCATGTTGAAAAATATTTTATCAGAACCGTGACTGTTTCAGAATGTTAATTTAGGCCATTACAGTTTCTAGATGTTTCTTTTTCTTCAAGTTAAATAATAACTTATCACAATCAACATCTAGAAACAATTCAAAGTTGTCAAAAAAGTTTCAATGGCTTATTAATTAATATAATTAGTCTTAAACACTGTGCATTCATCATCACGTGTCTACAATAATTATATATTGTAGTAGGTACTAATTATTACAAGAACAATAAATAATTCCACTGGTTGTAATGGATGATGAAAAGAGAATTCATGAAAAATAATACTTTATCTATATACTTTCTTACTCTTGGATGTTTAACTGTTAATCAACAAGATAAGGAACTTTTTACCTCAAGAGTTCGTAATTTATGGTAGATGTACACACAGCCTTGAAAATCAAGTTGAACAACACAAACTAACTGTAGTAGTTTCCAAATAATGGACATACCAAATAATATACTGTAGAATATAAAAATATAAATTTTTACTAACCAAAAATGTAGTACCTCATATACTTGAATATGAAATTGTTTCTTCAGCTGGGAATAACATAGATATTGAAGTTAATTCAGTATGTATGTATGTCAGATTACTCTTAATATTAAGTTTAGACCACATGCTGATTAGTAAATGAAATTATTTTAACAAATTAGTATAACAAATCCACGTTTTGACACTGTCAAAATCAGTGTACATAGCAATATGAAGATAAGCTTTATGGACAATACTGTCTTTAATATAGCTATTTTGGATTATTACTTTTCAAACGGATATTTCCTTCAAAGTTCTCAACATTAAAATGTATGCCAAGATACAAAAACCACCTGTGTGTTACTTTCTTATCACTTGAGAAATAGAACAAAAATAAACCTTTTTTTGAATGAAATAATTTGATATTTTCTTATTTTTGAATATCATAGACTTCCATGTTTTTATATTTTTACAAACCATAGTTTGTCTTTAACAACGTCAATTACAGCTGATCATTGTTAATGCAAAATGGATATGTTATAATAAAATGAAAAAAGTTACACCTACAGAGTAGCATGTCAAGTACATAAACAAATTTATATATATTGTAATGGAATAAAACAAACTACTACATATTCTAATTTTATTTTTTGTGGTCTTGTTTGCCATTCATGCATGGTTTCGATGTAAAATTAAACCTTTAATTTTACAATTTAATATTTGAAGTTTAAAAATTATTTTAATTAATTAATTTATTTTCTATTTCTCTATATATTATGTTTATTATATAGAAGCAATCAGCTGCTGTCCATTATTTTTCTTTTGCAGTTTACCTTTTCTCAACTGGTTCTTTCTCTAGGTGGCGCACAACATAAAGTATTCACACCAATGCTGAACATCTTGACTCAAAGAACAACAGTGAAATGTTAGCACAATTACGCGTAATACATTAGACTATCTATCCTTTGAATTATGCAAAGTCTGGAGAATGTCTTACTTTAGAGCTCTGGAGCCACCAGCTGTAGCATAGTCTGAAAATCGGGGCTTGGTGGTTTATATTAATAGTACAGAACACCTTCTTGTACTTGCAACTGACCATACAAGTGCAATTGGTTATACACTTCTGTTTCTCTATTTTGGAAGGCCCGGCAGGGCCAAGTGGTTGGGACGCTCGACTCGCAATCTGAGGGTGGCGGGTTCGAATCCCCGTCCCACCAAACATGCTCGCCCTTTCAGCCGTGGGGGCGTTATAACGTTTCGATTAATCCCACTATCCGTTAGTAAAAAAGTAACCCAAGAGTTGGGGGTGGATGGTGATGACTAGCTGCCTTCCATCTAGTCTTTCACTGCTAAATTAGGGACGGCTAGCGCAGATAGCCCTCGTGTAGCTTTGCACGAAATTCAGAAAAAACAAGAAATCGATTTATATTCTATATATTTATCATAATTTTATATGTTTAATAACTTTGATACCAGATGTCAGTTATTGTTACGACTATTGCCTAGATACATATTTTAAAGCACTGTTCCACAGTTCAACTAATTTTTTTGCCCAGTGCATTGTTACCCGATGAAGGCTCAGGTAAGAGGGCCGAAAGCTCGCAATAAATGTATTTTAACGTAGAGAAAAGTCCGTTTCTAATTATACATATTAATTTACCGACGTTACGAGTCTTAAACAACAAGTATCTTTTCTATCAGTTTTCATTCCTTACCTTGTTAATCGCCTGTTTTTCACTATTCTCTGTATTTCCTATTCTAATTCTACTCAATACATCAAGTTTAGAGGGTTTTTTACCTGGTTTATGTATAACCCCAAAATCTTACTCCTGTAGTAATAATGACCATTTTGCTAACACCTTGATGATGGGTCCTTAAAAGGCGTTAGCCACCTTAGGAATCCATGATCTGTGATAATGGTAAACTTTCTTCCATACAAATAATAATGAAATGTCTTAATACCATGCACTACTGCTAAACATTCTTGTTCTGTTGCTGAGGAATTCTTCTACACTTTCCCTAATTGTCTTCTCTGATAAACTATATAGGATGTTCTTTCCAGTTTTCATCTAACTCTGATAATACTGTGACTATAGCAATACCCAGAGCATACATACTTATAATAAACACTTTACTGAAATCAGGACAATTCAAAATTTATGCCTATAATAGTGAATCTTGAAATTTTTAAATGCTTCTTGCCTTTTGTTTGTCCACAAACCTACATCTTTCTTAGCTAACTCAGTTAAAGGTTTTTCTAACGTTCCAAAATGTAGAATAAATCTCCTATAAAATCCTACAAATCCTAGAATGTTCATTACTATTTTTGGTACTGGGTATTCTTACATACCTTAAATTTATTTTGGTTTGATTTAACACCTTCTGCAATTATCTTAAATAGTCTGCTTCCATAGAAATGTCAGTTACTTGGTTTCAACTTTAAGTTTGCTTTTCTTAATCTATCAAACACATGTCTTAATCTCTCTTAGATCATCTAAGTAACAGAAACATTCCAAATATTGTAACTCTGGTAATACTACATTCACCAACCTCTGAAATGTAGAAGAAGCATTACACACCCCACATGTAAATATGTTTAATTAAACTGGTACTTTTCCGACGATAGTATAAATGCAGTTTTGCTTTATTATATTTTATCTATATGTTGGTCCATACAAGTGTATATCGTAATAGGAATAACAATGTTCCCATACAAACAAGCAGTGTTCCATAATTCATTACAGAAGAAGTCTTGTGCATTAGTAATGTTTAGGGCAGTCATAGAAGCCACACATGAAATAAAGTGTTTCCCATCCAGAAAGCAGGCATCATTAGCTCAGACAGTTATCTAAAGAGGGATGAAGTCCAGGTGTTGTTTTGTAATTATTGGCAGTCAGCTATCAAGCTTTATTTTGGAATGGTCATAGATGAGGTAAGCAGAGTGGAAGTAACCAAAGCTAGTGGTAATGCTAGAGTTACACTTTTTGCACCATGGCCAAAAGCAAGTATGAGGCTACCAACGCATCTGATGGTTGAGGATTGTGCAAAGACACAATGCAGGAAAAGCAACATGGTGACTTGTTAGTGTAAGCTCCATTTGAAAGTGATGGGTGCCAAATGGTATTATATAGAATTCATACAAGCTATCTCTCATGCTAAAACCATTTCAGGTCTGCTCTTGTCATCCAGCTCAACTTGTCAGTATTCCAACAGGAATCTTCTTGTGTGTTCATACAATAATGTATTTATGGTAAGGAAAAAGCACAGTGTGAGTTACCATATTCATACACCTAAAATCCACAAAGAATCTTGGTGCACCCTCCTTCTTTCTGATTATCATAACTAGGAACAATCAGACACTATACAAAAGGTATATGGTTCTGTTCTTCAACATGTAGTGTATTTCAGCATTTTTCACAACCCTAGTGCTCCACAGAAACAATCATTGCAGTTGCTTTATTGGACATGCATTGCCTGTATCTTTGTTGTGGAGAGTCATTATCGTTATACCTAGTCACATTCTGCTCCCATAAATACATTAACATTCAACCGAAGGGGCTGCAAATGTGGGAGTTGAAACCACTTCTACCATAATAACATCAAACTGTGCAATAAGAGGTGGGTGGATGTCATGATTGACACTTCAACAACTTTACAAATAGTTATTTCACTTCATTGGTACATTCGTGACCTTCTACTAAATCAAAACCATAACTATTTGTTGTTTGATAAGCCGTTTAATGTCAGTCTTTTCGCATATATTTCTCCACGTATTGCTTCCCATCAAAGTTCCGCTACTAATTTTATATTAGGCTACTTCCGTTAGTTTGGTGTCTGATATCATAAACATTCATTGGTTTTCTCTATCACGATCACGTCTGTTCAATGCTGATAAGAAGAACCATTGGTTTCTACTTCTCATATTTTCATGTCCTTATTTCATCAACCATTCTTCGTTAAGTCTCTATTATGCACTTGCCACTATGTATGTTCTCTCTCTATCTGACATACATTTATGGACACATATAAAAATCCAATTTTCAAAACTTTAAGCCTTTGTAATTTTAACAAATGCTTCAAAATAGAGGTTTGGTTTGAATTTCACGCAAAGCTGCATGAAGGCTGTCTGCGCTAGCCGTCCCTAATTTAGCACTGAACGACTAGAGGGAAGGCAGCTAGTCATCACCACCCACCGTCAACTCTTGGGCTACTCTTTTATCAACGAATAGTGGGATTGACCGTAACATTATAACTTCCCTACGGCTGAAAGAGCAAGCATGTTTAGTGATGGAGATTCGAACCTGCCACCCTCAAATTGCAAGTAGAGCGCCATAACCACCTGGCCATGCCGGGCCTTCCAAAATAGAGAAACAGAAGTGTATAACCAATTGCATTTGTATGGTCAGTTGCAAGTACAAGAAGGTGTTCTGTACTATTACTATAAACCACCAAGCTCCGATTTTCAGACTATACTACAGCTGGTGGCTCCAGAGCTCTAAAGTAAGACATTCTCCAGACTTTGCATAATTCAAAGGATAGATAGTCTAATGTATTACGCGTACTTGTGCTAACATTTCACTGTTGTTCTTTGAGCTGCATTAGAGTCAAGATGTTCAGCATTGGTGTGAATACTTTATGTTGTGCGTCACCTAGAGAAAGAACCAGTTGAGAAAAGGTAAACTGCAAAAGAAAAATAATGGACAGCAGCTGATTGTTTTCAGGACTGTGTAAAGTGTTAACCAACAGGTTATTTTTCCAGATGAAGGGTAGAAGAGATATACTTGACACTGAAGATGATTTTTCAAACTCTGCCAGAATTTTGTTTAAAACAGATCACATTTTGAATAAAAACTATTCATCACAACTTGTTACACATATAAAGTCCTTATGAGAGATTTTGGTTATATGGACTTCAAAGAACTTCTGTCAGTTGTGAAATCCAAGTATTGGTTAAAATCTCAATACTTTATTCACGAGTAGAAAAATATTCACAGGTCAACATATTTACTTGAAGGGATAACATATGAGAGTTATATGAATCTGTATCTTTGTGGATGAATACTTTAACATAAGAAGCAATATTGAATATTCACTTCCAAAAAATTAGAGTTCTTAAAACCACGAATCTATGTTTTTAAGCTTATAAAGAAGGCTTTTTGGTTCAGTACATAGGTACACGATGGGTTATCTGTTCTCTGTCAACCAAGGGAAACCAACCCCAAATAAAGAAATTCAAAGGAACCAGATATGTTATTTTCGTATCTTGGTTTACACTTTTATAGTTATGTCAATTTTATGTCTTAGTAGTTGGGATGCACATCGTCTTGCTAACTGGCCACTGTTCTTATCTTTTATGAAATATTGAATTGCGTTTTTATCATTTCCGAAAGTTCAAACAAACTACTGTGGTATTCAGGTACACTGATATTTGACAGAAAAGCCAAAATATTCCACAAAAGGATTGTTAATTGAAGGAAAAAGAAAAATAAGTAGACACAAGTCAGTAAACAAACCAAAACTTTATTCACACAATGTATAAAAATGTCATCAAAAATATGGTCAGCTTATAGTCTGTGAGACTTTTGTCTGACTGCAGGTCCATGGGTTTAATATTTCAACCAGTAGTTTACCTATAATTCTAAACCAAAGAATTTGTACGTATTTCTATTATATCAGTTTAAGGAAGTTACCTTCCTAGGAGTTGATAAAGAAACACTTCTTATCGTGAGATTTATGAATATAGGTTGAAGTATGTAACTTTCAGCTGTATAAAAGATCCAGATAGTTCAAAGGGTCTGACCCCCCTTCTCCAATGCTAAAAACAAAATTAAAGAACACAGTAAAACAGCAAATACAAATACAAAATTAGAGACGCAAGTGGTAGGAATATTATGTTTAATGGTATCATTTATGCTAGTATTCCTGTATGTAAACAGGGTCTGTACAATATGTAAAGTGTAAAATGTTGAAGATAGCCGTAAAAGATGTTTCTTTCAAAATATTATGATTGATTTAAAACTCATAACAAATCTTTGAAGATGCTCTTTTTATTGTTTATGGCATTCTTCTGTCTAGTCCATCAGTTAACTGTATTTGATATAACTTGATTCCAGGGATTCACTACACGATCCTTATTCTAGCAGTTAGCTCAATAAATGAAGGAATAGATGTTCTGAATTGTCACAGAAAGTATTGATCATTCAGATTTCTTATTATTAATTTGCCAATGGTAATGACTAGCAAAAACCATCGTAATGTGTCAGAGGTGAACAAGCATCTGTCTAGGAATCTCCAACATGGGCCAGTCTTTCTTAAGTTCTTCGCCTATAAGTATGATTTATACAGTTCTTGAAAATATAACTACTGAAAAACCTTGTGCCAAAAGTCTAGCATTTGGGCTATATTCTGTCACATTTTTCCACCTTGATGAAAATAACTACTGTTTTTCACATGTGGTTTCCTTTACCAGATTATTTTGTACCTAGAATAAAAAGGCAAAAAGCATAAAAATTGTGAAGGTTTTCCCTTCTGTTACCTCTTTTCTGTGATAACATTTCAGCTGCCAATTTTGTTTACCAACCATTCTAAAAATACAAATATGAAACCCATCACCGAAATGCCTACCACCTCTGTATATTAGTAAAGACAGGTGTCGAAATTAATGTGATCTCCTTTACATTTCTACAGTAAATCCAGCTATAGCAGGCTAATAAGAATAGTTATTTTGTATTAGACAACTTCCACAGATAATAAACGTAAGCTTTTATTATAATGTTGTATTATACTAAGAAGTGCAAACCATAGATACGGAGTTGAATTAAAATGGTGATCTGCTTTACCAATTCTGTGAACTCCTTTACATGTCTCCAATTATCTGTCTTTATAAATAGACCCTAATTATTGCTCACAGATTTAGCTGTAATTTATCAGTCAT
>NW_013672260.1:18562-23100 GCF_000517525.1 Limulus polyphemus
TTTCCAACGCTCCAGGTATGCCAGTTTTTATTCCCCGGCCAAAGGTTGGATACTTTTCTCACAGGCCTCGTAATTTTAAAAGGAAGGACTTTGTGTGTTTGTAGCATTGTGAAACAATATCTCAGACCACAGGCAAGCTAGAGCAAAGTGATGAATGCATTAAATGCGTATTTTGACCAGACCAAGAAAGTGACGTGCCGATTTTTTTCGATCCGATGTTTTCTGTCGTCCTGTAACAGATCTGCCTATTTATCCAAACACGGCGCAGTCACGTTATGACTTCATCACTTGCCGGGTGCGATGATTGAATGTTTTAGGCTATAAAGCGTTTGAAAATGTTTTTGAGGCCTGTAGTGGAAGATAAAGCGCAAAAAAATGTCTGTTGCATTAAGAGTGGTATCGAAGCGTGAAGACGGGAAAAAACTATTCAGTGTGCTGACGGATCATGCGTGCTTGCTCATTTGAACATAAATAGGCCTAAAAACTTCTAAATGCAAATATATATATATATAATCCCCCGGGCAACGCCAGGTACCTCAGCTAGTAAGTAATAAGACCGATTCCTAAACTATTATATAGAATTTACTAAAGTGCCTGCCAACAATTAAAGTAATATTTCCTCACCTCTGAAGAACAAAATGGATGCCGTGGATAGAATCTTTCCGTCAATAATAATGCCTCCAACATTGTAAATCTAGCAATGCATAAACAAGAATGAGAGAACGGTTTCAGTTGTGTGTCTTCTTATCTTCACTGTTCGATGAGTGCATACAGTTCCCTTTTTGCGCAACAATTCACTTCCAACACGAATAATTTAGTGTATTCAACTATGCTTTTGTTTTGTGTAAGAAGCAACACGTTGTCTAACATTCAGTTATAATTCTTATTTTATTAATAAACGAACGATTAACGTTGCATCGATCAATAACAATTTATTTGAAATCTGACGAATCTGAATAATCCACGTCAGCGGTATGCAACAGTCGATGCGATAAAAAACACAAAAGCCGAAAGCATAAGTACAAATATATTTTATTTTATAAATATTGATTTACAACAACTATTACTTCGGTTACCTAATATTTTTATACATGAGTACATTGGAATTATTCAAGTTCGAAAAAAGTAAAAATAGGCATTATTTTTTAAGGCAGATTTTTAGAGGGCGTATTGCGCCCCCGTGGTTACGGCACTGACTAGAGAATATGTAATCTACATAGCTTGTTATGTAACAATGTGCGTGCAGCTATCTGTGCAGTCACTAGTTTCTGAATTCAGCCATCTGACATACACATACGTTTTTCACTAATGTATGGTTGTCACAGAGACAGAGTACGGTTCCAATGTCGAAAGGGGGGAGGGGGTAAGAATACAAGAAGACACCATACCTTGGTAGTATGATTTTTCAACTATTTTACAAACACTGACCAATGTTTCTAAGCTTGAAGGTTTTTTCACTTCTGTTCACAAATTCAACCGACAATTTTGTGATAGAAGGTAAATACAATCTTTATAAATAAGTGAAATCATCCCTAACTTTACTAACAAGACACACAAAAATTGTTTCATAATATTATAATTAAATGTACTTACCACAAAATTCCGAATTATGACTGTCTTGTTCATAAATAATATAGGGACAAAACATTCTGTAATAACCACGAAGTTCAAAAGTAGTTCGATTGATACTTACCAACCATTTTTTTTCTGGATCAAAACTACTCAAAGATGACGATTTCATTTTAAATGATAAAGTAGTTGTATTATTATTTAATTTTATAAAGACTGAGTAACCTACCCAAATCACAATATATTCCTTCACCAACATCAACGGCCCATCACGGGTTACAACTAATGTACTGTAGATTCTTTAATAACTTCGTGATTTTCCCTCAGTAAAACTTACATGTTGTTGGATATTTCAGCTTAAGCCCAAACCTGAGTTATCCTTTCTCTGTATTATGAATGCGCAGACTTTACCTGTTTTGATCACAGTAGAGTTCAAGCCAATCACTATATATCCCACAAATGTATTTCAGCATTTCATGCCAAAGTTTTTTATTTGAGTGAAACAATTGTACTCCTGTTTGTATCACACTCATATAGGTAACAGACACGTACTGGTTTAATATGTACCAGAAAAAACGTGTGGACTTCAGAAAGGCTTCTATTTCTTCTACACATATTAACTTAAGCATAATTTGTCTTATATGACGTCCCTGCTCTCTGGCTCCATGGTTTCTATAGCAACGAACTAGCACCAGTCGCTTACTTCACGTGCTTCTTAAAATGCACGTAAAGATGAAATCTGCAGATGTCACCCACTAAAGTAGGATTACCTCAGTTCAAGTGATATAATCAAAATAAAAGCAATCATAGATGGAACTAGAAAACAAATGGACTATTCAGCTATAAACATCCATCCAAATCACATTTCATGTTAATATTTTCAAAATACACTCATACGCACAGAGTCCAATGTAGCAGGCACGCAAGAAATGGCAGCAAAATTACTGTCACTGTTATAACATAACGATCAGCCTGAATCGCCATGTTTATCACATCAGCACTGTCGTCTAAGTGTCATGAAATCCGTTAATTTAGAGAAACACGAAGAATAACTAAGAGAAAAAAATGTAGTGAAATGTTCCAAATATTGTCTAATTTATGAAAGCTATGTTAGTTTTTATTCTGATTTAGAGTAAATATTGTAGCTACACTTCACAATGTCTGAGAGACACCAACTAGATCATCAGGCGTGATCTTGCAGAGCAGCACAACAAAACAAGCAAGATGTTATGTTCGATCATGAAGATTCTTCACATAAATACCTGACACAAAATTTAAAACTGTATGCCCTTTGAGCTTATTTGTCAGAATCCACAGTCATCATTAACAGTTGAACCTAACTGTAACCAAGGAGTTTCACCTAACAATTTCAGCTGTCCTAGCTATGTATTTAAATAATTTCACTAGAAATGAACTACATAGATCGAGTGATTAATGCAAAACGTCAGACCAAGGTATCGCTACCATTATCACTTAGTAGTTCAGAAAGTAAGGTTTGTGATCCCTTTGTAGCTGCTAACTTTATAAAATAATCTAATGGCTATCTCTATCAGATACTCTACTGCATATATGTTCGATTGTAAAAAGCCATTTAATAGCCTAGAAAGCAAAAAACGCTACTTATACCTGCTTTCTCTAATTGATATTTTCCGTCTACTGACCATCTTAGTTGCTGGGCAACAGTTAGTCCTAGTCATGACGATTAGGATGTCATTGTCGGTATTTTGGCCAATCAACAAAGCAAATATAATGCATCTATAATGCACTTTCGTTATCAGAATTGTTATGAATACCCAGTTATCAGAATCCTCACGAACATCCAGTTATCACAATCATCATGAACATCCAGACCTCAGAATCCTCAAGAACACCCAGATATGTCATACCAGTGTCCTCTTCATCTACTTACACGAGATCATGTGATACAGTATTTTCATCACTGGAACTAACTGGCTCATCTACCTCTGATTCATGGAGAAACAAATTCTTCATAGGCTTATCAGTGACATAGAGTTTAAGCTTGTTGCCATGCTCTACTTGTGTATGTGCACTTCATTACATTGTCATCAGACAAAAACGGACCAGTCTTGGAAGAACTGAGTAGTTACATGCTGCAACCACACCCAACCACAAGACTCGAGCTTTCATTCCATTACTGTTTTGTTGTAAACATATTATTGTCTTCAGAGATGGCGAATTGAAGTTGTTTGAAATATGTATCTAGCAGAAAGATAAAAGAAAGTTAATTTATATCGAAAACCAGAAAGAAAACGTGCTGTTTGTCAGTTTTTCTCGCACTGACTTTTAGAAACGGAAAATGAGGTACACGTGGAATTTTTATACCTACCAGCAACAGTAAAAATACACGACTTACTGTACAGAGATAAAGGTGGAATTTATATGTTTACTATTACCTTCTCAACGAAGATGAAGCTGCTATTCGCCTTGACCAGTATCTTTATTAACAGAGGTAAAGTGAATATTTATCTTCATCAGTAACTTTATAAACAGTGATATATGTGGAAGCATTAAGTTCACAACTAATTGAATACATAGAGGTAAAGGTGAATTTTTCTCCTTTACCAATAGTCTTATAAGCATAGATAAAGTGGATATTCGTCTTTAACGTACGTTACTATTTCTGGAACCAATACCTCAGCTCAGTTGTAGCTGAGCACTCGTGTATTGTTAGCTTTCTTCAGTTATATAGGTACGCTACGTATTAATTTCCTATATAAGAGTAACACTATTTTTTAAAAGCCTATTATGCTATACTAGCGAAAGTACCTTGCTTCGCTCGGGATATTAGGTTGATATTGTTACGACAGCGGAAGTCACGCGACGCTGGGAGCATGCTAGACGCTCTCTTTTTTTTTGTATATAAGCCAGCAATAGATAGATATGCAGACAGATTGAAGATAGAGATAATTGAGTCAAGCGAATGGTAGGCACCGTAAGTAAAGTGTGTG
>NW_013672260.1:23704-25263 GCF_000517525.1 Limulus polyphemus
AAGAACAGCAAAAGAAAAGAAACAAGAAGAACGAGAAAAGAAAGAAGAAGAGAGATTACAGCAGTTGTTGGAGGAAAAAGAAAAGAAACAAGAAGACAGACAACAGCAGTGGCAAGAAAACCTGCAACAGTGGCAACTAAAACAAGAAAGGAAACAAGAAGTACAAATGGAAAAGATTAGTAAATTTCAAAGTGAATTAAATACATTAAAGGACAATTTACTGTCTTTTACACAGGGGGATACATTAACCATGGACCTAATCAGCCCCAGAAAACAGGAAGCCCCTTCCAAACCCTGCAGCTAAACCCTAATGCAGACATCTTCAGTCCTGCCAGAAGTCATATTCCAGATATGAGTGTCAGCAATAGGGGTGATCTAGTACGAAGGAAGCCACAGGAATTCGACGGGAAGGCACCATGGGAAGCATATAGAGCCCAATTTGAGCTCCTGGCAGAAATGAATGGATGGACGGATGAGCACAGAGCAGTGTACCTGGCAATGAGCCTGAAGGGACAACCACTGGAAATACATGGACAGTTGTCAGCAGACGACAGGCACAACTATAGAACACTGGTAGCTGCTCTAGAACTCAGGTATGGAACTCAAAATCACTCTGAAGTCTACAGGGCTAGGCTTGGGATGAGAGTCCGTGGTAAAGGGGAGAGCCTGCAAGAGCTGGCACAGGATTTGGAAAGTATGGCACACAAGGCCTACCCAACTGCACCACCCGATGTCCTGAAGCTGTTGCTGAGGGATCAGTTTGTAGATGCCTTGGACAGTCCACAACTAAAGATACAAGTGAAGCAAACACACCCCTCTACTATGCAGGATGCAATGGCCAGAGCTCTTGAATTCGAATATTATGTTAAGTCCAGCACAGAGGTACCATGGTTGATACAGTCATCAGGATTCAAAGCGAAAAAAGGACAGCTTTCAGAGAGGTTTGAGGGACTTTTCTGGCATTGTAATAAACCTGGGCACAAGAGAGCTCAATGCCGGCAACTTCAACACAGGGAAGATAGCACGACAGGAAAGGCTGCTACCCAGAAAGGTTGTTGGAACTGTGGAGAGCAAATACCTATGAGGAGCCATTGTAAGAAGAATACTACCAATAAGTCAGCCTCGGGGAAACCAGTAGTGGTTGGTGTTGAGGGATGCCCATCAACTCCCATCATGAAAGTCCCAACAACTAAGTGTAAAATGGCAAGCACACATAGTGTCTATGTGAGAGGAAAGCTGGATGGCCAAAAGTGCAATTTTGTCATAGATTCTGCATCTCAGCAAAGCCTTGTGAGTATCAAGGTGCTGAATCACAAAGGAGTACCAGAAGCCATACAGAAGCTCTGTGGTGTGACAGGACATTCTGCAAGGTTGTGGGGACCAGTGTGGGTAGCTATTGAGCTCATGGGCATGAAGGACAGACACAAGTATACTTGGCTGACATTGAAGACTAATACATAGTAAGGTTTGAATGACTTACTTCCAAGGAAGTGTGTAGTTAATTTCGATAAAATGACGTTTGGGAACAACAAAGGCCAAATTCCACTAAGTGTTGCTGC
>NW_013672260.1:26067-31858 GCF_000517525.1 Limulus polyphemus
CTTACTCCCTCCACTGTTGATGGCCTATAGAACAGCAGAGCATGAAGCCACTGGATACACTCCAGCAAAGCTGATGTTTGGTCGGAAACTTCAGTTGCCAGTGGATCTGATAACAGGACGCCCACCTTACGAAGAGTTGCCTGAGTTCGTGAAAGTGTTATCTGAAAGGATGGATGATATTCATCATCAAGTGTGTTCAAACTTGAAAACGTCTCCTGATTCCATGAAGCTATGTTATGATAAGAGATATGTTGAAGTCAGCTTTGTACCAGGAGACAAGGTGTGGTTGTATAATCCCAGGAAGACCAAAGTGAAGTCTCCTAAGTTGTCTTCTCCATGGGAAGGCCCATATGACATAGTGGATCGACTCTCAGATGCTAGGAGCATGCTCGCTGGAGTTTCTAAAAGGATCATGACTTATCGGGGAAACCTCGCGAATGTCCCAGTGTTTGCTAGTTGCCCTCTTTTTTAGTATATAAGCCAGCAATAGATAGATATGCAGATAGAATGAAGATAGAGATAACTGAGTCAAGTGAACAGTAGGCACCGCAAGTAAAGTGTGTGAATCACTGTGATTTTTAGCGTGTGTTATGGCTTTGCACGAAATCCATCAAACAAAGAAACAGGTACAAATCTCACCTAAACAAGGTATAAACGATTGTTAGCAAGATAATCGTTATTTAACAATGTTCATTCCGCAAGATAATCGTTATTTAACAATGTTTATTCCATGCAACCAGCAGATCTAAACTTCCCAAATGAACCGTCAAATCAGTGAACCAAGTTAACAACGAGTCAGCAGAGAAACTGTCAGAATCAGGCTTCACGAGGTGTGTGCTCCTCTATCCTATCGCCACAAAACTGCTTCTCGTCGATGGCGTCGAGAACATGTGCATTGATTCAGATATCTTGTGATGAATATCTTTGACAGACGAAGCGTGTTTCACACTGTGGCTAAATAAAGAACTGCTCGCGTTTGAAGACTAATGAGGACTAGATTCAACTCCATTTTCACAAAAGAAAAATACATGACTATGGCAGAGGTGACATATTCATCCGAACAGGGTTGAATACGTACCACATGACATTGTTCATTCCATACAATATCGGTATGCAGTCTCACAACCTTTAGTATTACCATGTGAAGGTTAAATTAGTCAGAAGGTTCTTATATGGTAACGTACATTCCTATTATGTTCAAATAGTTAGCAGCTTAATGGAATTAGAAGGTTTCCAGCGAATAAACTGACCATCACCCTCATTGGAGTTAATACACTTTTACATGTATATCATACTTTGGGAAGATTCTTGTCTACTCGTAATTCAGAACCAACAGTATTGATAAACTGGAAGCAGAACTAATTGAGAAGTGGTGCATATTATCCCAGTAACTAATTCAGTCACTCCTTTCATATATGCCATGTCGATGGGCGACTTGTCTTAATATCCAAAGTGATTTTAATTAACAAACGTCTTTTAATTCGGCTGCAGAATCTATAGTAAACTCCAACAGTAGACATCTTCATATCAGATCACGTGACTGGTCACTTACCACTTGTTTTGCATTAAAATGAACTCAGAAATACTATTGCATTATTTACTGACAACAGTTGTGCCTTTTCATAGCTAGAATATCGAAAACTAATTATTCTTTAATTGTTCTGCGCCTTATAATTATCAGTATTCTTTAATATTTCTAAATAGATTAATAATCTTCATTCACCGTGCATAATCATAATACTTGTAGTATAAATGTTTCCATAATGAAAGTGTGCTGATGTGAAGCGTCTCCTACAGTGATTGAATGTCGCAGTTCCTTCTCGGTGTTTGACATTACTAATTTTGAACTATTTAATAGTAGGTTCGTGTGATTCTATGATAAAACTCTATATCTTGTGGTTCTACTATAAATATCAGATTGTTAACCACAATTTTTACGATTATTCAATGACAGAAAAGTTATGATTTTAAAAGAAAGTCAGACTAAATCAAGACAAAACTAAAACAAACTAGATTAAACTATGGAAGAACCATGTTGACTTAAGAACGACTTCAAGTGACAGTTACAAAACTTCTCCTTAGTCAAAATGAATTTCATGTTCTACTACTGTAGTGAAGTTGTTACCTACACTTAGTCAACACGAGCTGAGCTAAGTTACTTCCGGGTTTCTTCGTTTATTCATCTAGTCAGTCACATAGTGTTGGAATCTGACATCTTCGAACAACAGGGGAATGAAAACATTTAAATATACCCGTAACTTACACCCATGAATATAATCTGCTTAGAAAATAGTTACCTTTTTTGTACAGTTACAAAACGCTGTCATGTATGAAGTAAAGCGACAACTATTGGTTTCCCTGGAGTAGTCAGTGGCAGTTTACAATTAGACGAATTGTTTTATCAATACAATAAAAGCATATTCTTAAGCCTCATTATTTCATCATGTTGCAAAATATAATTATTCACAATTATTCAAGTCCAATTAATAAACTTTTTAATCAATTTATTATTAAAAGTAACAATTATAGAAATACAAAAGTTTGCTTAAAGCATTTCATATCTGTACTGTTACGACAGCGGAAGTCACGTGACTCTGGTAACACGTAATGAGTATCTCGAAGGTTCCTGAAGGCTCGAGTGCTTGCCAGACGCCCTCTATTTTGTACATATAAGACCGGCAAGAAGTGACGGCATAGATAATTGCAGACAGGTACAGATAGAGACGGACAACTGAGTCAAGCGCGGTAGTGACCGCAAGTAAAGTGCGTGAATCGTTGTGAATTATAGCGTGTGTTTAAGTAAACTGTGGAAATTAAGTGTATTGCAAAGTTGTATTGAGAAAGAAGAAACTAGTTTTATTTAAGAAAGGACTTGTGTCGCTAAAGATTCATCCAAAAGAAATTATACGGGGAATTAACAAACGACCAGAGACGTAACAGTACGTTTGTTTTATGTATAGGTACATCGAGCTAACTGTTGTGTCAATCGCGGGGAATTGAAAAAAGGATGAAAGATCCATTGCTTTGTCATTTTTGAGTAGAAAAGATGCAACGAAAACTACACCTAATATATCTTACACGTTTTAATTTGGTTTTAATGTTCTAGACAGGAACTGATAATTTTATTATATTGAACAGTGTTGAGTTGCAGTCAATAAGTAACGAGAAAATATTCGTTATTACCACACTGAAGCCAGCTCAAGAACAACAGAATTATCCTTGCTTTTTTCTCCTCAAACAGTCTGGTGTGTACGAAACAAAAGCTATTTTTAGACAAAGAGAATGTTAAGGAATACGTTATGGCAGACAAGGGAATATACATTTGGTGCAACTCGAACAACCATTTAGTAGGCCTGTATGTATACTCTTTAAGGTTGAAGATTTTGTATTCCTCAATCAGTATATTTTTCTTCCTTAATCTAACATGCACAAATACTGAGTTTAGCCCGTGAACATGAATAGATTATTTATAAAAGCAGTAAAAACGAATATAAAACAATGTATCCATGACGTGGGGTTTACTTCAAGCAGACATCGTTGGTAAGGCTAAGAATTCACAGAACATTTGATATGTTTGAGAAAGAGCGATCTTTATTGTTACTAATGTGTACATGCGCACTTTCACTTGAAGATGAGACGATGAGTAATCGTATCTAATAAAAACAGAGTAAAGCCATGCAAATGGAACAAGTGATTCTCTTGAGAACTTCTTAAAGTAATACTTAATAGTAGACATTATTTTAGGTTTCAAACCTGCTACTTAGGTAATGGCATTATAACAATGCAGCAAAAAAACCCAAAAAACACACCAAATTTCTTGTTCTAGTGGGTGGAAAAATAAAATCTAAATATAATAATATCACCTGTATGAATAGTTATGGATAATAGTTTGGAAGTTTTTTGTAGCACTAGATATGTGTAAGTAACAAAAAATATTATATGATTTGATAGCTCAATACTGAACTATTGAAGATTAAACACTGCCTTTAAGTGAATATTACGTGTTAAGTCCTACAGCGACAGAAACTACACTTTATGTACATACCTAATGTCGTTCAAAATCAATAATGTCAAACATCCGAGAAGGAACACGACATCCGATCACTATAGGAGACGCTTCACATCAGCACACTTTCATTATGGAAACATTTATACTACAAGTATTATGATTATGCACGGTGAATGGAGATTATTAATCTATTTAGAAATATTAAAGAATACTGATAATTATAAGGCGCAGAACAATTAAAGAATAATTAGTTTTCGATATTCTAGCTATGAAAAGGCACAACTGTTGTCAGTAAATAATGCAATAGTATTTCTGAGTTCATTTTCATGCAAAACAAGTGGTAAGTGACCAGTCACGTGATCTGATATGAAGATGTCTACTGTTGGAGTTTACTATAGATTCTGCAGCCGAATTAAAAGACGTTTGTTAATTAGAGTCACTTTGGATATTAAGACAAGTCGCCCATCGACATGGCATATATGAAAGGAGTGACTGAATTAGTTACTGGGATAATATGCACCACTTCTCAATTAGTTCTGCTTCCAGTTTATCAATACTGTTGGATGTGAATTTACGTGTAGACAAGAATCTTCCCAAACTATGACATACATGTAAAATTGGATTAAGTCCGATGAGGGTAATGGTCAGTTTACTCGCTTGAAACCGTCTAATTCCAAAAAAAAAAAAAAAATGCTAATTATCTTAACACACTATCTGAACGTGTTTTTTCATCTAATAAAAGAAACTTCTGACTAACATAACCTTCACATGGTAATATTAATGATTGTAAGACTGCTTAGTGATATACATAATGTCATGTTGTTGCGCATTCAATCCTGCCGGAAGGAATATGCCACTTCTGCCATATTCGTGTATTTTTCTTTTGTGCAATGGGAACTGGATCTGGTTCTCATCCAGTGCTCGAGTTGTGAAAAATTAACAAGTGGAACGGCCAGGTTTGATATCCAATTTGCGAACAGTCCCATGCTGCACAAATTTGATTGAGTAGTGTAACAACAGGAACGATTTGATAAAAAAGTTAACAACCGGAACGGCGTTCTGGTTCGTTCCGCCTCAATTCAAGCACTGTCCTCATCAGTCTTCAAACGTGTGCAGTTCTTTATTTAGACACAGTGTGAAACACGCTTCGTCTGTGAACGAGATATTCACCACAAGTTATCTGAATCAATGCACATGTTCTCGACGTCATCGACGAGAAGCCGTTTTATGGTGCTGGGCTGGAGGAACACACACGCACACCACTGGTTATCCGTTAACCTAGTGAAGCCTGATTCTGACAGTTTCCATGCTGACTTGTCGTTAAACTGCTTCACTGAGCTGACTGTTCATTTTGAAAGTTTGGATCTGCTGGTTCCGTGAAATAAATATTCTCAAATAACGATTATCTTGCGGGTCTGCTGCCATTGGAATATACATCTTGTCTAAGTTTCCACCCAACTGATATTCTGAAGGCGAGTACACATTTGTACCTGATTGTTTATTTGTTTGTTAAATTTCGTGCCAAACTATAAAAGACCTATCTGTGTTACACGCCACACTGCTATAACGCACCCACAGTTGGAAAGGGTTTAGTGAGATTTTTAATAATTTCCTGAGGTAAGTATGCAAACCCCAGAAACTCAGCTCAACAGTACGGCATACATACCACTTGGTAGCGCTCGGCCTGTTATTGTGTTTAACCAGATTCTGCAGGCCCATTGTTTTCATATGACGGAGGTATTGAGATCTTAGAGTGTTTTACTATCAGTCTAAATCTCTGTA